>NW_019174060.1:0-81710 GCF_001642475.1 Fonsecaea monophora
AAGGAGGATAAATCTGAGGAGAGAGAAGGAGGAATAATGTCCCCTCCTTCTCTCCTTATATCGTACGCTCCTCCGCAAGGGATACTCAATGTCTTCCCCTTTCTCCCTTGTCCTTCCTCTTTCGTACACGCCTTACGTTTCCCTTGCCTTTTGTCTCTCTTCCTTACCTTCCCTTGCGTACGGTGTCTCAGCTTGCCAGGATTCGGTATCCCTTGCACGGTACGTGCCTCGTCCAATCAGGAAGCTGCCCTTTTGCCTGTACAATGTACAGGCAAATTTAGCCAATCAGGAGGTGGCGTTAGTCCTGTCGTTAGTCTTGGCGCTGGTTCGTCAGAACCGAGCCTCCTTCTGGGTTCAACCCATCACAATCTAAGATAAACACGGTATTTTTAGAGCGCGTTTTAAGCCCGAAGAATTTTAACGCGTAATTATATTATAATTAGTAGACTATTCTATATTTCTACTATATAGATTAAGTTAGTTATACTATAACTAACTATAGACTAAGTAGGAAAGTTAGTAGACTAAAACTAGTTAAAATTGCAAGGGTGGAAATCTCGCGTTTTGTGTGTGTTAAGTGTTACAGAACTGGGCTGCTACGCAACCTGATTGAGGGACTTATTTCTACTCGGTGGCTCGGTGCCCGTCGCGCGTTGTTCCCCGTTGATAATATCGACATGTCTTCATTGCTGTCGGCACCTCCTGCGAGCCTATTTTTTGCCTATATCGTTGATGAGTATGACGTTATGATAATGGGTAGATGTGTCTTACGCTAGGCTTTGATTACCTTAAGTCGCTTCATTACGAGGCTAAAGAAGGTATCTCGAAGGACATAGGTGTTACGACCTGACCAGAAGAGAGACCCAGGGAGGGGCAGGACGACAGGTCATGGAAAGTCCAGAACAAAGCATGTAAAAGTGCCAAGGAGAAGCTAGGCCAGAAATAGCACCGGACTGTATACTCTATCATGGACTGCGGCAGAGCAATATAGAGCGTTACAGAGCGGGGAATGCTGGACTGTGAGCTCTGCAGAGGACTGCAACAGAGCAGTACAGATCCTTATAGAGCATTAACGAGTTTCCTTTCTATATAGCCGAGACAGTTTCCATAGTTCTCCTTCGTAGTCAACTTCGTTCATAAATAATCGAGTTGTTCTCGGTTGTGTACTTTACGTATAGTTCCGTACACTATACTCTTGGTTTCGTCTCTACTACACCGTTCCACTACTATATCACCAAGTAAACTACTTCGAGTTTACTACTGACACCTCACGTGTAAAGCATCTCGCAACAATAGGGTCAATGATCCGAATCATGTATCTAGTGTACTACACTTACCTATTTAACGAGCGGTAGGCATTTTCAGATGACGAGAATCTTGCTCATGAAGGGACGAAGTGAACAATGAAGCGAAGAAAGAATAAAGAGAAGGAGGATAGTAACGGGGGGAGTCTTGAGAGCAGGAGGAGGATAGTAATTAGGGGGGAGTCCTGAGGGAAGGAGGATAGTAACAGGGGGGAGTCCTGCCATGAAGGTAGAAATCTAAAGAAAGTTTAAAGGTGAGGTAAAAGTGGCAGACAGAAGGGAGTATTCGATGCGCAAGGCTGGACTCAGTACCAACTAATTGGGACTTGTTGAGGTAGGTCTTGGCGTCTTGACTGGTCATTTGCTGCCCTCCTCGTCCAACACTTGACATTGTAAATTGAGTACGAAGAGGGACAAGAGCTTCCTAGAGTGCGCCTTGTTTCCTATCCCCTTGTTTTGATTTGGTTGGACACCTATTCCAACGTATAAAATTCTCTAAATGGTCCCCTTCGCCACCTTGGTCATGTTTGATCCTGGAGTGCCTCAGCGATATTGTCGGTGCCCGTTCCCTTTGTGCTGGAGAGTTCTAGCACGACATTGAAAAGAAAAGAGTTCATTGGGGACAACACATGAACAGGACGAGATGGAGATGGGGTGGGACGATTCGAAGTCCTGAGCGTTGGTTCCTGCTCCATATTGTGCTCAATTTGTTCCACTTCCGCCTTGATCTGCTCCTCTTCCAAGGGCCTCTTGAGGGGCTTGGTGCTTCTCGGCAGGCAGCCTGGTCGTCGAGGCAGTCTCTCCAAGCATCTCGAAGTTGCTCCTAGGGGTCTCCGAGGCAGTGGGACAGGGAAATGTGCCTTCGACCCACAAGGCTGTACTCGGTGCTTGTAGACTGGGGCGTTAGCAGTCCATGGCCGCACGGTACTCTCTGATTGCCTCGTCAAAGGGAACATCTCTAAAACGTTCCACCTCCCCATCATCCGGATGCAGTGGCACTGGCCCCGGCCATACCGACCCCCCATCGCGTGGTCCTACCTGATAAAACCGCCTGCACTCCTTTTCATGAGTCTCGTTGCAGCCAAACAACTGCATCTGGATCACCGAGGGTACTAGGCCATTCGGATCTTTACGTGTGTTGACCGCCCCACGGTCAATGAGCGCGCGCATCAATATGCGATAGCCGTAGGCGCAGAATTTGTCTGAGTACTTCTTTGTATTGGCAAGTTTCCACAAAAGCTCCAAAGGTGTGCCCTGTGGACCAAGTTGATTTATATTCACACCTCTTTCCACAAGGACGTCAATTATTTCCACGGTATTATCCGTCCCGAGAGAAAGCGGTCTTCTTGCGATATAGTGCAGTACACCTCCCAAAGGGCCGCAAGTGCCATCGACTTGGACCCCCCTGTCAATCAGCATGACGAGTGTCTCTTGTGCGTCTCGTACGAAGTTTTTCTTGGCCAAAGGGTTATCGCTAGCTTCATAAGCGAAAGCCAGTAATGGCCAGCACACGTTGTTTTCCGGGTAGTCAAACATCTCGGGTAGATAGAGTCCTACCTCGTGCCGGTCATGTTTCAGCGAAGTAATGTCTCCTGGATGATATTTTAACAATAATCTCAAGAGCTGGGGTAAGCAATAACAGATCGCTGCCGTAATTTCAATATCTTCCACGATCGGACATTGTTCAAGTAAGAAATAGACACTGTCGGGGATATCGTAAATTGCCAGCACAAATGCAAGCGAGAACTGAGAGTTGACGGCGGCCTTCTTTAGGATTCTGAGAGCCTTCCCAGAAGCATCTGCCGTGCTTGGATATATCATCCTGAGGAATCTGTGCACAATGTCCTTGGAGTATTTTGTCACTTGTCTCTCTTGTAGCTCTCGCACAACGTCTTCCACAAAACGACCCGTGTCATGAACCGCAGCAAGATGAACAAGTTCGACCTTGAAGTTGTCCGCTTCCGAATGATGCCGGAGCCTTTGACAACGAAGACACTCGTTACGGGGGTCCAGATGCAAATCTAGAAAGAAAGAACCGGCGAGCGTCTCAATTAATGGATATGACGAGGTCGCCGACGTCTTTTCGTAGCGACTAGCATGGTCGAGTATTTTAAGGCTGGCATAGTCTAGTAATAGAGCTTGCACCATCAGCTCGTTCAGTGGCTGTCCGTTGGTAGATCTTGGCTGGTCAAACTCGTCGCTGGTGGCTTCTGCAGAAAGATCCCACTCCAATGTAGGATATCTTGGCCACAGATAGGCCATCTTCGATTCCCCATCCACGACCGTCTGCGCACAGATTTCAATCCATATTTTATCTCCCAAAGCTGAGTTGTAAATATCACCAAGGATTTCCTTCCAGCCACCTCGATCCAGGTAAGTTCTCACCGTCCGATGAATCAAGCGTGGCACTCTGCTAAGCCACCAAGTAGACTTAAGGCGTACTCGTGAATCGAGAATTTCCACTGTGCCGCCCGTTACAACCAACAAACGTTTCGAGAATTCAATCTCGTCACCTTGCGCAGCTAAGAGTGTGACACTGTCGGAACGCAGTGATGAGGATGGCGGAAGATAAGAGATGGCGATCTGTAGCATTCTTGACGAGACAGTGTTGAGTCCGTAGCAAATCAGCAGTAAAAGGAGGCCTGCCAGCTTTCTCTCATCTGAAGGACAGCGCTGGAATATGCGCGAGTAGATTTGTTGTAGCTCTGGTGGCATTTCTTCCAGTCTTTGCATCAACGCGGCAGATTCCAACTTCTCGCCACGGGTGAGTCCTTTGATCAACTCAAATATCGCGAATCTGGCCCACAGGAAGACGCCCTGTGACCTTTGTGCAACGGTATCTGCTAAGGTAAGTAAAATAGACGGGGAATATCGCTGATCAGAAAAGAATTGTTCGAGGACATGTAGGCCAAACATTTTGATAGCCCTGAAATTGAGATCTTCCATTTTGAATGAAGGTAGCCCAGCAAAGGCATCTGGAAAGGGAGGGTCAGGTCGGCTAGCAAGACAAATTTTGATCTTGTCTCCCCGCAGGGCTTTGACGAAGTTGCAGAGTTCGCTTTGTTCACCCTCGTACTCATCCAGACCGTCCAGCAGAATCATCAAATGTGAATAGCTCCGAATCCCTTCAAGGAGTGCTGTCCTCAAGACATCAATAGGTAAGGGCTTCGCAAAAGAATGATCAGTTTGTTGCTGAGCATTGCTGGTGACGATTCTCGCAAGATCTGGAACGGCTCGTGAGACATTGGGGAGGTCCTCGCATAATTGACGCAGCAGAGACCGAAGGAAACCCTCCATATTGTTGCCAATCGCACTTCCAGCTCGAAAATCGAAAAAGAAGTGAATGATCTTCCAGGGCTTTTCATGAGAGTTGTTCAATATCTCGCGGGTATTCCCGGCTTTGCGAATGTAGTTCAGGAGTGTGCTCTTCCCGGAAGCCGGCTTTCCATATATCCAGAAGATAGAGCTATCGTTCTCAAGCCAAGTTTTGAAAGGTGTATCCCAGATCCAGGTGAATGTTTTCTCCGGCGTGTCAAGGTCACTCAGTTGTTGTTCGCGAATGCACCTGTCCGTGAACTCGAGAGCTTCCATCAGCGCTATGGGAGATGTCAGTGTAATCAGGACTCGAGGGGCCGGCACTACTGCGACAGTCTAGTTAGAACACACCTGCCCGTTCAGATTGCTGGGTCTGTTCCCTCGATTGCTGGGTCTGTTCCCTCAGTCTCTGCGCGCTGGTGGTTCTTTCAATCTCGTGCAGATATTCTGTTAATCTCGATCGGAAATCCACATAACCTTGCGACCGCGCAGACTGGAATCTTACCATTCCCATGTGGTTTTCATTGATAAACATGCTGCTTTCAATATCTCTGCGATTGAACGAGGAGGATGAATCTTCTACCACCTAAACAGATGTGTCAGCCTAGACTGAGGATGTCTTTCTTGCGGCCCTACCTTTCCAATGGGAAAGAATTTCAGACCAGTCACAGCCTTCCCTTCTTGAAAACTACATATTTGAAGTTTATCACGAGGTGGAATATCTTCGTTGAGCAAATCGTTAAAGTCGCGCTCAACAGCGCTGAGCTTCTCCCCATTGCGCTGCAGCTCTCTCATGATCTGCTTGTTGACTCGGAGGCCACAGATATCGAGGATCTTGCCCAAGGACTCGCCGTAAGTAGCCGCGTCTGAACCATTATGGGGTGTCCCAAAGAAGAAAATGGCAGCACAGGAGCAGCTGATATTCAGGACCGCAGGCTGGTGTTTAAATTTCCTGGATTCAATGATGGCGTCCTCAACCAGGATGCCTCCGAGACTGTGAGCTACGAATATGACCGGCCGTCCTTGACAATCACTTCTCGTAGTCCTGATGCGCTGGAGGAGATTTTGAGCATGTTGAGAAATGTTCATCTGATTGCCCCCAGCCAGAAATCGTGTCGGGTGTGAGTCGTAGCCGCAAGTGAGGACTCGTACATTATCAAAATCATTCGGTATTAGATCGAGGGGCCAGTAGCACCCTCGAACCTTTAGTAAAGCCGCCTGCGAAGTGTTGTCACTTGTCTGCTGTGGCGCTTCATGTTTCCGGCCAAGTATCTTCGAAAGTACATGTCTTCTTGACCCTGTATCAGCCCGCTGGTATTGTAATGGTGCTGCCTTTGGATGACACCACGTCTTGAAGGGGTGTCCCATCAGGCCGTGGACAAAGTAGATATCCGCGACGATCTGCGCAGGATCGCTTGGGCACCATAGCTCCGTGATACCATCGTCCAAGATATGAGGAAGTGGATGCTGGGACGGTGGGTTGGTGCCAGGCGTAGGTAATGCATGTGCTGCTTCGATGGTCTCTGAAGTGTTTTGAAGTTGCAGGCGGTCGGGATCGACTCGTGACTGTCTTCTGCTCCCGTCAGAGGCCATTGCTTAGGACCGCGAGCCACACAGGTTTGGACGAAGCAGGAGCCGTCTCGGTTTAAGAGGGAGAGCTGAGCAGGGAGCGGAAAGAGTGCTCACCTCTCTCTCACTGAGGAGAAGGATGAGGCTGCGAGCCATGATCTGGCCGCCATGTAGTCGACGGTACAAGGTAGGCTGAACATCTGCAGCCACCGCAGGCGCGTGGACGACCATCATTGGTTTGATGAAGGTCCCAGGATGTTGGACTCGTTAAGTGGTTAAGTGGTCAGTGTGGCTTGGGGACGACATGGGTTGCCAGAAATGCC
This sequence comes from Fonsecaea monophora, assembly GCF_001642475.1. Lineage (NCBI taxonomy): Eukaryota > Fungi > Ascomycota > Eurotiomycetes > Chaetothyriales > Herpotrichiellaceae > Fonsecaea > Fonsecaea monophora. Next base: position 6,512 of record NW_019174060.1, read on the forward strand.
TAACCAACGCAGGCGAGGCACCGTTCACCTGCACAGCTGCAAAGCTCATCCAGTGGTGGCTGCCATCTCCAATCAATACAATAACTTACAAAAAAAGAAAGAAAAAAGCTCTTATTCTGCGTACCCCCGATACACAACCAACCTATCGTCCGCAACCATCTCAACGTCAACGCCGTGGCCCAGGAAAAAGATGCTTCCCTCTTTCAACTCATATTCCCGTCCATCGCCATTCATTTTCCCACCCCCGTCTGTGACTACCATGATACTTGGCCCCGCGATACCTTTGACCACTTCCTTCTCGCCGCCTGACAGCTCCGTGACAAGCATGTTGAACTCGCTCATCGGCGGCTTGAACTCGTCCGTCTTGCCGTTCTGACTCTTGTCGCTGGCTTGTCGCTTGAGGACGGGCTCTGATGGGTCGTGTTGTTTGAATGTCAGTGACCTGGCGAACAGATCGACTGAATCGCGATCCGCCCTTGGACAGAAGCCCGTGTTGATGACATTGTTCGACCTCGCCATGCACTCGACAATGTCGCCCGAGAGGTAAGCGTGAATGCCATCCGCAGGGATGTACAGTGCCGAGCCCGCATCCAATACCAAGAAATTCATACAGATCAACGCCACTAAATTCCCGTTGTCCTGCTTGCCATATTGTTCCTGCAACCTTTGGGCCAAATCGAGCACATACCCCTGGTTTCCCAACTGGTCCGCCCGCGTCGCCAACAGGCCCTTCATCGTGTCTGCGACGACATCTTCCTCCGCTTTCAGCATGTTTGTACAAATCTGCCGCAGAGTCTCGTCATCCCTCAAGGTCAAGCCCTCGGTCGTGGTGGGCAGGAATGGTTTGAGAGGTTCCAACTTCATCAACTCCTGGATGTCTACGAGGGGCTTGAACCCGACAAAAGCCTCGAATCTGGACAGAGCGACGGCTATCTCGGGCTTGTGGTTGGAATCTGGGAACTGGTCCGGGTTGTCCTTGTGCAGCTTCTCCGACAGTTTCTTGTCCGGGTGAATCTGCAGCGGGAGCGCCTTTGCAATGGACAAGATCTTGGGGAGGAAAGGCAGGTCGGCCCCGAATTTTTCGTACACATGTTTGCCCACCAGCTCCTCCTTGTGCTGTTTCAGGATCTCTTCCAAATTCTGGCCTGTTTCGAGCGAGAAGGACGGTAGTTCCGGGTATGTTCCCATCCACATCTCGGCGTACTCCTTGGAGTCGTCGAACTGAAAGTCGGGATTTGTCTCGGAGCAGAGCCGGGCGGCCAGTGACTCGCGACCCTTTCTGCCCCAGGGGTAGTTGTTGCAATTGCATTTCAGCTGGATCACCGATTCGACCATGGCTGTGGACTATGAAGGAAGCAAGAAAACCCTGAGAATGGAGTCGAAGGCCTGCTATATCGGAGTCAAGAAGGGAATGACATCTCACTGTTCGAATACATATCCACCTAGAACTTCTTCATTTGTACTCGGTCGCCATCTTGTCATTGTCATTATCATGATGTAAATTCGCCTATGATGTCAGTTCTCAGCCATTGCTCAACCACAATACGGAATTTCAGTCCGTACGCAACATGGGATCGTAGGGCTTCGCGACGAGTAGAATCTTCGAGGTACATTATTTGATTCTGCTGTGAGGTCTCTGGCAGTTCTCAGAGTGCAGCGTTCGCTGCGTCAAGGACTTGACCGTTTTATAGTAAGGCTCAGTTGACGCAGAGAAATCAGAGATAGAGTCGGACAAAAATTGTTCGTCTGACAAGGTACAAAAGGTGCAAAGAAGAGGAAAGCCACCAGAACATAAATTGTCAGACAGAATAAAATCCACGGGTATCAGTCCGCCCATAAAACAGCCCATAACTACATAGATACCTAATATCACATCTAACCTGGTGAAAAAAGTCCTTTTCCATTCAATCATCATATCTTTTTCCAAGTCGTATCCATAATACCAACCGATCAGCAACACACCGGACGAAGACATCACAAAACCCCACCATAATGGCCAAAATGAAACGACCAACGCAGAACATACAGTTTTCGTTTTTCTCCTCAAAAATTGCGGTAATACTTCGTGTCCAGGCTAGGAGACGGATCCAATGTGCCCAAGTTCTCATCGTCCAATCTGGTGCCAAATGCTAAACCACCCACAGAGTCTTCCAAGTCCAGGTCTAGATTGGCACCCGAGAAGTCCTGGAATGGGATATTAAGAGCCTCAAAGTTGATTGCCGATTCCGGCACTGGACTCGCTTCTTTTGGGGGTTCCGGTCCTTTTCGCCTGCCCCTATTTCTGCCCACTTTTGATGTTGGTTTAGCTTTGGGCCGTGTTCCAGATATAGACGCCGAAGAGGACGCTGACGCCGATGACGAGGCGTGACCAAGACTACCATAGCCCGAATCGACCGAGGAGGTTGTGGAGTGCTTCGGTTTCAGCTCAGAAGCTCCTGTCAATGTTCCCTCGGTGGAATCATTCAGACTGGAAAGCTTGACCGGATTGAATTCTGTGACTGACGGAGCTACTGCTGTTCCCTGCATGTTGTTAATCTCCTTAAAGGCCGAGGCGAAATCAAAGTCGAAGTCAGGTGACACCGTGTCCGTCGATATAGCCAGACCGAGCTCGTCACCATGGCTCCAGCTGTTGCATTCGTCGTCATAGCGGTCATTCTCTGGGTCAACAGCCAAAGGAATGGGGAAGGTCACTCCAGCAGGCGACTCTGCCACGGTCAGGACCTCCTGAGCAGGTTCTGGGGTATTGAGCTTGGGTGCAGTCCTAGCCGGGAAAGGACGACTGAAGCTTTGGCGATGACCTGGTAGAAGCAAGTGTGACTCAACCCCTGTCCTGCTTGCGGAACCAGGCCCATGGATGGGTGAAGGAGGAATGGAAGACACCGGTGTTAGGGAGATTGAGCTACGTCGAGCTGAACCCGGCGGCTGGGCCGAACAGGGCGACACTTCAACAGACGGATTCCCCAAAGAAGGACTGTTGACAGGCCTCAACCTCTGGAGTACTTCAGTCATGGAGGCTCTCAGCTGCTCACGGATGAGTTGTCGCGCCTCCGCTGACTGAAGCCACCCCTGACCAGGGACATTTGTGAGCTGATCCAGGCGAGATTCAAAGACTTCCCCTAGAACATCCATTGTGTCCTGGGTTTCCGCCGGCCCTGGACTTTGTGCCGAAGATTCACCCGTGTTGTCGGCGTATGGGCTTGTTGGCTGTGGTAGTCCCGGAAACAGTATGCCGTAGATTGTGTACCAAACCTGCTCAGGAGTGCTGGCCGGTCGTTTACGCCGAATATCGTTGTACTGTGCCTCGTCAAACTTCTCTGGGAATGGGCACTCGACAAGTGCACAGGGTGCTGTCCCTCGGATATGTTGGTCTAGTTGGTCCTTGCGGTCAAACTTCGTATAGCACCGCATGCAGTGGATGCGGCGCCAATGGACCCGATAGAGATGCTGCTTGAGTCGCGAGATGTCAGGCCAGTATCCACTTGAGCAGCCTCGATAATGCTTCTCGTGCGAATTCTGTTCCGAATACCTCGATTTGTCAAATCTAGAGAAAGGACAGGCGAATAGTTTCTCGGGCATCGAATCGGGGTCTTGTTTGATCTTCTTCGGCGTTCCTCCTGCAGTGTCCTCGTCGTCTTCGTCGGGGTCCTGTCCGCATCTGCTTGGCGTACGTTTTGGCGAGGACTTATGATTCGAGCCAGTGGAATTGGACGGTGAGACCATCGCGGATCCGGTGCCCGCTTTGCGTTTGGTGGCATGCGTTCTTATATTGTTGTTCTGGGAGGGATCATCAGAACAAAGATGAGCTGCGAGAAATGGCAGGGTAGATCTACGAAACGAGTTTAGGTGAGGGAGAATACATACCTGTGACAGATCTTGGAACTGTGCACCGAGTCCGGCGGACAGTTCCGACATTTGTCTTGCAATTGCTGATTGCATATTGAGAGTGAACATCTGCTGTTTCACGTGAAGAGCGGCCTCCTGTTCTCTGAGCAAGGCCTGCTGCTCTCGCACAGCGGCCTCTCGTTCTCGCAAGGTAAGCTCCTTTTCCCGGAATGCCATATCTTGTTCACGTCGACGGAAATCAAGCTCTTGCGCATCCATAGATCTCTGGGATTGGTGCATCCTCCGTTGTTGAGCTTCATGTGATATCTTCTGTTCTAGAATATCGTTGTATGCCCATGGACTGTCTGCGGAAATCGTTGCCTGGGTGGGCGACTCAGTCAGTCGGTTGTGGTGGGTAGAGAAATCCGACAGATTCAACCCCCACATGGCCGTGGCGTATTGCTGTACTTCTGAGCGAGATTGTTCGCTACTCATGTTGGCGACGTCCACTTTATGAGAGACCGTTGGACGAGAAACACTCCGCACCCTTTCCGTAAGGTTATGGCGACAGCTCCAGCCGGCCTGATCACATGAGGAACACAGTATGCGGTCGCCATTGTCGCAAATCGAGCAGTGGTAGTAGATCTGGTGCAGACGAATGGGGCTCTGACATGAGTCGCACCGCATGGACCTTGGAGCCGTAGGAGCATTGTTCGCTCTTGCATCGTCGTTCTCGGTAGGTGATAGCTTGTCCTTTTCTTTCAATGCGTGAGCATCTTCTAATAGGACAACAGGCTCGTTCTTCTGGGTCCTCGTCGAGTCTTGAAATGGCGTATATTGCGGCAATTCGGCCGGAAGCTCAGCAATTTCGGCGGATGGCGGGGGTGAAGGAGAAGGATTGAGATAGTCCCGGAACTCCTGTTTGCTGTCGAAGTCGTCAAGTGTTGGCGGATCCGCTCTATCTCTCCGAACATGACGACTGAGTTTGTTCAACGGAGTCTTCAGGCTGAAACTCTTGACTACTTGTGAGGCTATGCTCCTCGTGCTCTTCGTGCGGAATGGGATCGAGTCTCCTCTGGTCGTCGCCCACCTCCGGGACGCAGCAACTTCAGCAGCCAGTGCCGCGCGGCGCAATTGGTCCTCCTCTTTTTGTGCCTTGCGCAGCTCCTTCTCCTCCTTTTTCATATGCTTCCTCAAACGCTTCTGGTATTTGCGTTGCTGACTGAGAGTTTCTACCCGTAGCGGGGGCCGAGGTGGGCACGGATCTTGAAGCTCGGAATCGATGTCCGGTGTCCATGATGGCGCTGACGGCGGGGCACACGGAGGGCTGATTGCAGAGATAGGTGACCCTCTGTATAAACTTAATGAAGCAGCTTCTGTCTCCCGTTGTATGGTTGACAGTGAGTTGAGGCTGTTTGACCGATTGAGCGGACAGGGCAAAGGGTCTGAGGCGGGGATGTCGTGGAAATGGCCCGGGCGATAAGGATAAGGAAGGGTTCTCGTTTTGCGCAACACTGCCCGATGCAAAGATCCCAGTGCATCAGGAGGAGTCCACGATTGTTTTGACCGTAGAGCTTTCTGTGTCTGGTCGGCGATCAGGAGTTCTTTAATATCATTGGTATGCTCCTCATGGGTGCTGATCCGCGCCCGAATGTCAGGCTGATCCCGAGTGCGGAGAGCCAAATCAGCCATGTTTTGTGAGGAAACGGGATTATTCTGGTACGAAAAGAGACAGATCGTGGCGAGACTTGGTCTCAGAGGTGGCAAGACGATGGCAAACACATTCGGGAGAAGGAGTCGATCATGACTGAGGCAGCAGAGCTGCTGTCGAGGAGACAAGAGGACATTATGATGGAGCTTTGTGAGAAAGACTCACTTTTGTTCAATGAATGACATGGGGCAGCCCAGCAGACAGCCTGCCCGCAACTGCCCGCAGCCGAGTGCTCCCCCCGGTCAAAGGGCAAAGGGCTGCTGTTCGTTAGGCGGGCGTGCCCAATGGGCATTCCCAGTAGGACTGTGTGGCCCATCAATCCCGCTGCCTGTGCGATTGGCCCTTCTCCGTCCCCGAACGGGGCGCCTGAGGCTCCCAAGCCACGATCAAGCCACAGAAACACCTCGCACCAGCCATAGTGCAGGGTCGAGTCTGCCTTGCCCAGAGGGCCCTAACCCAGGCAATGCTAGCGGACGAGGGAGGAACTCGATGTTTTCCGTATGACAAGTGAGGGAGAGCACATCAGCACAGTCGTCGCCGTCAGACAATTATGATTTTCCTTCCTTGGATCGCCCGCCACGGCTTGCCATGACGTGCTTTTCGTCAGGGATTCTCTAATATCTCTCAAACAATTGTTCGCGACTGAGCAGCTACCGCCGTGACATCTTTCCCCCAAGTCTTCCGTCTTCCGACTTCACCATGGAAGCCGCCGCCAGAAGATTCTTCACCTCACCGTACTTTGCCGTGGTCGGCGCAAGTCAAGATAAAAGCAAGTTTGGGTACAGGATATTGGCGTGGTACCATGTCTACTCGCTGCCGGTGACACCAATCAATCCGACTCGACCATCGATATCCCTGCCCTCCAAGACATACCCCACTGTACCAACGGTCACAGCTCTTCCTCACCCGTCCCAGACGGCACTGTCATTTCTCACGCCGCCTGCAGTTACGAGGAAAGTCCTGGAGGAGGCTAAGGCGGCCGGAGTGAAAGCTGTGTGGCTACAGCCAGGGAGCTTCGAGGACCAGGACCTGGAGTACGCCAAGGAGAACTTTGAGTCGGCCGTGGGAGGGTTTGAGGATGGCACGGTGGGCGGAGAGGGCTGGTGTGTGTTAGTCGACGGTGAGAACATGCTGAGAGCAGTAGGCAGGAAGTTTGAGAGGCAGAAGCTGTAGGCGAGGAGTACAGTTGGTATTGGGCCATCTGCTATATTATGACCAAGAGATGTCAGACGGGTGCAAAGTCCCACAATAACAGCGATGCTGTATTGTCCTTGTCTTGAGACGCGCTGTTGTTGCGCCTCCGCCCTAATCTTGAGCTATATCGTCCGTGTCACACTCTTCCGCCGATGTCCAAAGTCAAAGTTTGCTAGGGCATCTCCTTCCTCAACCGTCGCTACTCCTCCTTCAACCCGGGCATTTCGCAACTCTTCCTCGGTGATTGTCTTGATCGGTCCTTGGAACCAGTGCATAGCACCCCATACAGGGAAGAACCATCCCACCAAGCTAATGACTGTGATAATACCAATGCAAATAGGCGCATAGTTCAGTGTCTCCGCGTCCACCGGGTACAACTGTGGCAGGAGAAGGACTGCAAAAAGGAACAAGATGTATACCGTGGCGATAGTGGCCAGTGGTGCCGAGAGCTTTCCCAAGTTCCACTTCGCCGGTACAAACGACTTGCGTCCCACTGTCTGTCTCGCGATTATAGGGATCAGATAGGAGAAGTTGGTGGCGATCGTGGCGGTAGCCGTGATTGCTGAGAATGCGACTGTGGAACCAATGACGGCTGTGGTGATGGCAACAGACATGCAGAACACGAGCAGTGCGGCATTGACCGCCATCTTGCGTTTGGAGAGCTTCCTGAAGAAGAAGCTGAAGGGGAGCACCCCGTCGCGGGAGATGGCATAAGTAACTCGCTGGGCTGACATGAAGCAACTCGCCGTCGCGCACGTGCTGTCGACCCAGAGCAGCGAGAGGATGGCGACCGCACCGTTCTCTCCAATAAGTTGAACGAGATACTCCGCCCAGTTATTTGCATAAGTTGCTGAGATGATACCTTCAAAATCTTGCATGCAGAAAAGAATGATGATGAGGGTAGGCACCGACAAGATCCACGCCGAGAAAGTGGACACTGCAAATAGCTATGAGTCTCCATAGTCAACAACCCCAGGAGAAAAAGGAAATAGACTTACTGTAGATCCCTTTGGCGACAACGGTGGAGGCTTGCTTTGTTTCTTCAGCCAGATGTGCAGAGGCGTCGTACCCGTAGAAGACCCAAGCTCCGAACAGGACGGAAATGACCCTTGTGAAACGACGTCAGTTATGAGCGAAGGAGCGGCGCATTGAGGTCCAAATGCTGTAACTCACCAACAGTACCCATCTGAGGCCTGCTTCTTGTCTCCCAAGTTGATGCCGTTGTAGAACAAATCAAACGCCCCGTGGCTGCTGTTGAAATGCTTCTCGGAAGCCTTGATTGGAAACCAGATCCAGTACATGAAGAAGAGCGAGAAGAAAATTGCGACCGCAAAGCGGAAATAGTACTGGAGCAACTTCGAGTTGTAGATGTTTGGAATCATGGCAAAGATCATGCCAATGCTCGTGAGCAGCCACAAGAACCAGCCCTTGTGGAGAACTTCGGCGTCAGGATATTTTATCATCAGAGCCGAGACCAAGAAGTTGGTAGAGCCTTGCTGGACCCCTGGAACTATGGTAATCCAACCGGCAAAATTCCACCATGCTGTCATCCAGCTGAGGAAGGGACCATACCTCTCTCCACCTAGACGGTAGCTCCAGAAGTAGATGCCGCCGGTGGTGGGTAGCGCAGCGGCCAGCTCTGCCATGACCAAGCTCACGATGCAGGAAAGGCCACCAACCATTGTCCAGTTGGCGAATGCTGCTTGGGGTCCTCCGGTGTACATAACCCACCCAAATAAGACAGGAATTCCAGAGATGAAGTTCATAGAAGTGAATGTCGCTGCCCAACTCTCGAAGAAGCCCAGGGATCGAATGAACTCTTGTTTGTATCCCAGGGTGGCAAGATGGTATTCATCGTGGGTGAGGACGACACCAACGCCGACGTTGTCGTGGGCGCCATCTTTGATGGAGGGCGGATCAGATGGAGTGGATGTATCTTTGACATCCATCTGTGTCAAATCTTTCTCAGCTGTAGAAGCCATGGTGAGGAGGAGGATGAGGAGGCCAGATGGTGGGAGAGATGTGCGAGACTTGCATCCTGGAACTGCCGTTGATCTTCCATATGTAGTGACAGGACCCTGACGACTCTCGGAATGCAACTCTTTTCGGACTTCTGCACTGTTGGAATAGCTCGTCGAAGGCGACAATGATGATCCCTATCAGAGGTTAGCTTGCAGAAGTCCGTTATCAAGGCAGCCAGCCCTGGCGGAGAGCTTCTGCAGAGACGCCATACCTATTGAAGTTCAAAGATGCGGAGAAACAGCCACGACGAGTTGTTGGAAGGAGAAGACCCGCGTTGGTGGCAGAGGCTAGCGAGTCTTATCAAGCTTGATTCAGCGTAGCAGATTCTAGGCCTGGTTGGGGTAATGAAACGACCAGCCACTGATTGCGGTGAATGGAAGAAGACCAATACCGCAGCCTTTGATAAGAGTGGTCGAGAAGGCGACATGGCTTTTGCACTACCGGCTGTCATCTTTGGCCATATCTGCATAAAATCCATGCGCAACGTGTTCAAGGGAACCAGCGTGCCGGGTCTGCCACGTGGGATGGAGGGAGTTCGGAACAGGAGGGAGATGGAGATAGAGCCGCGAGAAATGGCCCTCTGCCAAAATTGATGGTTACAGGCGCAGTGTGTGGTACTGGTTTCATCGATGGAGAAAAAGGGTTGTGGATGATAACAATGGAATTTGAAATCGTGATTCTTCTTCGTCTGTCCTTCTGGTAAGTTACCCAGATAGGCAGGGACTTACTCACCTTGGCGGCGAAGCCTTGGCGTTGTCACATCTATAATTATCAGTCGCGTCACAGACTATCGTGCCTATCGACTGAGCATTTTCACCCTTTCTAGCGCTTGATCAATAGCCATACTCACCACACACCGAAGTGGAAAGGATGAGAACCAGACAGCAGATTGATACACGATCCACCACACGATCCACCCGGTGGAACAAAATATTTGTCCATCATCTCATTGCAGCTTCGGGGCTAATAAAACCAACTATACGACTTTTGAGACTATCAAATACATAAAGGGTGTGTGGCGCCTGAGATACTATTCCTCCACAAATTAGTTATATCGCCCACGGCATTTACCTTCCCGTCTTCTTCCTCTCCAGATAACGCAAGGGAAAGTAGCAAACCACTGTGATGGCGCCAGACATGTAGATACCGACGTCACCACCGAATGGTCCGAATTTGGCAGCAATAGGTCCGACGTACTGGAAGACACCTGTTAGCAACTACTTCGGCCAGATAGGAACATGCGAATATCACAGTGACTTACCCAAACTTGCGCCATACCGGGCAGACCACCAGCCAGATATCCTGCCAGCAGGGAGAAGACAGCCGCGGCACCCCATGGCAGCTTATCAGGCATATCCCATACTTCGAGGTTGTACCCTTCACCCGATCGCTTGCGAAAGAATTGGTCTTCAATTAGAAGAATGAGGGTGAAGGAGATGGTCCAGTAACCCAGCAAGGACACGAAATCTGAAACAATGTTGGACAGATGGTCCTTTCCAGCAATGGCGAGCAGCGCCACCACCAGAGCGACCAAAAAGGACCAAATAAATCTAGGTACAGCATGGAAGTAGTGGCCGAGAAGTTGGATAGATAGACCGGAGGAGTAGTTGATGGCAATGTTGTTGCCCAAGACGCTGAAGGTGAGGATAACCAGGCAAAATTTGGCCCAGCCGACGGGATGGTAGATCTCGCGCAACAAGCCGCCCAGGCCGTGGTTCTCATAAGCATCCGAGTAAGGAGGATATGCGTTCAGGATAGCGGCGTTCCCAATGCAGGAACCGATGACGGTCACGAAGACGGTTGGGATGGTAATCCCGGCCAGGGTCAGGAAGAAGATCTTCCAGGTCTTTGTGCTTGCAGGGTAATTGCAATAGTAGTCGGCGGCGATGGAGCACCAGCCAGAAGAGCTGGAGAAGCAGATGGCCATGAAGCTGAGCCACGAGCCAGCAATCTCCAGGTTTGAAGCAGGGAATCCAGGTGCATTGGGTCCGACATGCGGCGCCGCCTGACCGATCAAGACGCACAGGAGAATAAAAGATACAATCCAGCTGTACTTCTCAAAGGTGTGGATGATGGCAAAGCCAAACACCGAAACCACGTAGGACACGATGGCGACAATCACGCAGCCCACGGCGATGGTCATTGAGTAGTCCGAGACAGCGCTGAGCATTTGACCAGTAATGACCACATTGACCACAGCAAAACCACCGCCAACGATCACGTTGAGAACACTGCAGAGCTTGGCTCCCCAGAAACCAAAGGAATATCGGGATGTGGCGATTTGACGAAGTCCAGTCTTAGGTCCCAGGGTACCAGTATATGCCGTGCAGAGCGCTCCCAGGATGGTGCCCACCACCACCGCTGCGACGGATTGGCCTAGGGTTAACCCAAATTCGGGTCCCAGCACGCCGAGCGGGAGGGTGCCAACGTGGCAAGTCATTGAAAACCACATGAAAAAGGTGTTGATGAGGGCAGGCGGCCGTTTCTCTTCCTCGGGGATACGATCGATCCCCTGGGTTTCGATACCCATCTTTTCATCGAGCCATGTCTCGCCCCTGCTCAGCCACCGAAGAGGCGCGAGGCTGGTCTGAATATGTCTTGCTTTTGCTATTTCATATGCTGGAGTGACACTGCCATGACGGACTTCGGGCTCGACTGCCTCGTTGACCTCGGGGAGCTTTTCGATATCGATATCTTTTGACGGCGCTCCAGAGGAGCTGGTTGGCTCAATGGCGGCCATTTTGTGACGACAAAGTATGCCTGGTGCCTCACGGGAAACAGGGTCGTCGAGCGAAGGCAATAAGAGCAAGGTAAGGAACGAGAAGCACTCGGTCACACAAGGCCGGAGACATGAGAGATGGACGACCAACAGCCATTAAATATAGCAGTAACGCTACTGTAGATAACAGACGGGCACGGTAGTAGACACTGTCCCACACACCAAGTATTGCTTCGCGAGCTTGATCGTATCTTAGCTTCGTCAAACCCTCCACTGGTGACCAAAGAGCTGCCGTTCAAACGGGCGAGTCCCGTTCCGGAGGGGTGGAAATACGACTCTGCATCTCCACAGAAGGATGATCTCGAAGATATTAGCGAGTTAGAAACGCGGAGAGCGCCGATGATTGCACCGGATGGCACAGACCAGAGATCAAGTGGGAAATGGCAGGCGAGCCTTTGATAAGGGCGATCCAGTCATGAGCCTGGGATGGCAGGTCAGCGCCACATCTCCGATGCTGCAATTACGCGGGCCATGGTCTGCCTTTGGGAACAGGTCCGGTTACTGGCGTCGTTGGATGTGCTATCTCGCAAGTCTCGAGTGTAAGTGTGCAATCTTTCTGCCACTGAAAGGGCCGCCACACGAGTATTTGTGTACTTGTGCAGAGCTTCGCGAGGGGTTCTTGCGACAAGCGAGGTGCTGGGAGTCTTCCTCCTCGATTCTAGAGTGCCCATTACGCGTGACGGCCGCCTCTTTGACTGTGCATTGTCAGACTGCGTCCTCTCTCACCCCCTTTCTCAGCTGCGCTCAGGCCCCGATAAGTCCGTCAGCATTTGGATACTGTGTACCTTGTAGTATTGGGTTCGCCTCGATCGCGCAGCAAGTATTTGTTTGAGGTTGCTTTACTATGTTAATTTGAAAGATGAGTTCGGTGGGCTCGATGGGCAAAATGGGCCCAGAGTTCACACGGGGCTCAGCGTCGCTTTTGTTACGCCTTTACTTACTACTTATTCATGCCCTTCTCTTACCTACGAGTGCACCCATTCCTTGCCTTGCCCACTCGGCACCTCCCAACCGGCGCATCGACTTGGTTAGCCATCTGGGCGGCGATAGCTTTGTCAAATTGCAGACTGCGCCCCCCGCACCCTGTCACCCTGTCACCCTGTCGCCCTGCCTACATGCCTACATGCCTACGAAGCAAACAGTGCTACTACCTAGTCCTTCGTTGAGTCGCGAAATCTTGTAGGCATACGAGTATTTCACCGCAGCCCAGGTGAGATGGTATCAAGCACTGCGCCGCTGGCAGGGAAAAGGGAGTGTTCTTTTGTCGTTCCAGACACAGGGCTGGACATCGCTACTCGCTGCACTCAAAGGGAGAGATCAATGGTGGTGGCATCCAGGTGAAGGTGAGATGGAGTTCCCACATGAAAACAGGGTTGAACTTGGCCACAACACCAAGCTTGCTCAAGCTCATCTGGGCATTTGCTTGGATGTAGGGATGACTGGTTCTGGGCTTCTAAGCGGCCTGATTCCTGCAAGCCCAGAAAGGAAGAGGCCGCCCGAGACTTTAGGAGTCGGAGACTAGGGGGAAAAAGGAAGTTTCGGCCAGCCCCGAGACGAAAGAGGGAGTCTGCGGGTGACACAATGGATTTACGAGAAGTGAGAACTTGAGGCCAACGAGGGAGAAACGACCTTCCTTATCTATGACCATTATCGCGATGTTCTACTTGGTAGATTTCTGGCCCCTATCAATGAGGATGGTTATGATCAACCATTTGACCTTCCTACGATGTAGAACTGATGCTACCTACCACCAACACCAGAGCATTCGCTAATCAAGACACCCTCTAAAAGAGCACCAACTCATTACTCGTATGTCTCGCCGGGTACCGAGTAATGCCTCGTGGCACCCTTGCACTTAGAATCGCTAGTCAACGTGTCAACCAAGACCACAGGACTATTCTGTCTATCTCTACCTGAAATATTCCCTGCGGACAACAAGAAACTCCTAGACCGCTATGGCCATCGCCACCGACATCCCCATCATCGACTTTACCCAGGCCACCTCGTCGCCGGAGGAGGTGGCTAGAGACTTGCTCAGAGCATGTACTGACTGGGGTGAGAGCCCGCAACCTGACCACCATGCACAAGGCAGTACTGGCCCCGGTACTCGTACGAGTAGTGGTACTTGGCCAACATATTGTGTGGTCTATACTTACTGATTGCTTCTTCCTTCTGTATCATCAACAACAGGCTTCTTCTATGTCAAAAACCATCCTATACCGCAAGAGGCCATTGACGGTATTTTTGACCTAGTAAGTATCTCTCCTTAACTTGGTCTTCTCTTGATGCAGACCAGTCTTCTTGTTACTTTTACTCTCCCTCAATCGATATAGATATGTAGGTGGACAGCGCAAGAACTCCTACCTCTTCGCTCGTCCAAGCTCTTGTTGTTAACTTATAGATGACCACAATCTTATTGACTATTCCATCACACTTACAAGATCATTGCAGGAGAGACGGTTCTTTGCTCAACCGCTGCCTGTCAAACTCGAAGCCCCCTACGTGGCATCGAAGAACGCCGGCTACAAACCCGCCAGCTCGTACGGGTGAGTGTATTTACTGGCGTTGCCCTCCCTTCCATTTTTCCCCCTTCTCTTGTGATAAGACAGAGCAAAATCACAATGGTGTGACCTGACGACCTCCCCAGAGCGGACGCCAGATTCACCGATCCTCGCGAAGCCATCAGTATCAACAAGTGGCCGACGCCCGAGCACGCCGCCGCTGCACCCCTCCCTCCCATCCTCTCCGAGGCACGCCAACAGATCTTCTCCTTCCAGCACCAACATGTCCGTCTCTTCACGAAGCAGCTCCTCGAGCTCATCGCGTTGGCGCTCGACCTCCCTCCCACCACGTTCACGCAGTACCATGGATCGCAAAAGGAAAACTATGACAACTTCGAGCTGATGCATTACCCGCCCGTCACCACGCCCTCGTCGGACACTGTCGGAGGTGTGATTCCTACAACATTTCGCATCTCGCCTCACACAGACTGGGGAACCCTGACTCTTCTCTTCCAGACCACCATTGGTGGTCTCGAAGTCCGCCCGCCCAAATATACTGCCCCAGACTTGTCGCTGGACACGGAGACGTGGACGCCAGCACCGGCTCTGCCCGACCTGATCCTCGTGAACATCGGCGACATGCTCGAGTTCTGGACCGCTGGCAAGTTAAAGAGCACTTGGCACCGCGTCGTCCCCACCGCCACGGAGGGCGGCTTGGATCGGTACACGTTTGCGTATTTCCTGCATCCGGACAAGGATGCCGTTCTGGTGCCTATGCAGGGCATGCAGAAGCAGGGTTGGGTGCCGAGATATGCCGGTGCAGGGAGGACGGCCGAGGAGCATATCCATGCTCGGATCGAGGGTGTTCATGGTAAGAATAAACTAAAAGGCGAAGATAAGGCCCTCGGCCTGTCAAACCACAAGGGAGTGAGTGCTTGAAACTGGCGCGGCCGAGGTCGGACGCGCGAGCATCAATGCACTCGAGTAAATTCTTGTAGTCAGAGCAACTGATGAAGGCCATGGGAGATCTGAAGTCAATAGCAAATATGCACAAAAGCACTCGAGTTCCATCACAACCTTGTGACCACGTAGTCGGAAGGGATGCTCAGAATCGAACCGTCGTCGAACCGGTAAGTTTTGAGATAGGGCTCAACGCAAGTTCGTATAAGCATATTCTGAATTTTGTCGATTCCTGATCCTATAAAAGATCGAATGCTTTGCCCAAGCCCAAAACTGGCCAACCATCCATGCATGTCTCCATCCTGATGTTCTCCAGCCACTCCAACACAGGTACATGATATCTTGCCTCCAGTACTTGACTGCAGGGCTTTGTCAATCAGCCAGGTGAGAAACGCATCACGAAGACGCTCTGTCCTAGCTCCTGCAGTGTTCGGGAACGCCGACCTCCTCTTGGTACGTCCGACCCAGGCGCGAACTTCCCAACGTCGGACCAGTCGCTCAGACCAACATCTCTTGACCAGTGTCTGGAACGCCTACTATGTCCAGGTCGAGCTTCTGCGTCTCGGTCTTGTAGATCAGACGCTGTCATCCTCGCATGACTGGATTTCCTACGGTACGAAAGGATGTGGCTTTAGTGTAGCGTTGGGACTCTGGACAACCGGGTGTGTTTGGCATCGGTTTGTAAGCATTCCAGAACAGCCGTGTTGAAAACAGGCCTTGGGGAGGAAAAATCCTTCCGTCACTTCCACGACGTCTTCGATTTGCCTTGCTCCGGGAACATATGATGTATCCCTCCTCATGCGCCGCTAAGCCGCATTCAATATCGATTAGTGAGACTGCTTCTGATGCAGCATGAGTGTCTCACTTGCACGCTCTTAACGTCCTTACCCCCGCAATCTCCTAAGACTTCTCGAAATGCCGTCGAGGTGGATATGCGGCCGCTTTGAGGTGAAACCCTTGCTCGATTTGGCATCCTTCCCTGCCTCCATTGCAGCACCTTGAAAGCATTCGATTTGTTTCGCTTGCCAGGACTGCCAGCGTTGCTGATTGTTGGAGCGTGCCTGCATTTGTTTGGTGAGTTTGGAATGCATCTCTGACGACGAGCAGGCCAAGGTTGACGAAGTGGTGGTGCTTCGGAGAGTGTTGACCGAAGATAGGGAAGAAGAGTGCGGTCGGCCTGGGGTAGTCATGGCAGGTCTTTCGACACCGGTCGATGAGGGAGAAGACATTATTTGTTGAAGTGTAGGTCTGGGGGGTCGATTGATAAAGTGTTGGCGTGTTATGTCGATCAGATATGTTGCGATAATCCTGGGACGCGAGATGCCTAGAATGAGTGAAATCTATCTTCACCACTGTGGGATAAGGAGGATTGTGTGCGGTCTGCTGAGGGACTCGGATACCCAGATGGCTTCCACTTCGCTTCTATATCAATGATTGCAGAAAACATGGGGCTAAGGAGAAGGACAGCCGATTGATCCCAACGTGCTAACATCAATGTGACTAGCCGAGTAAAGTCCCTACCTTGTAAATGGATCAAGGCCATTGACGCATGCAGGGCTAAATGATAACGTTGCAGCGTAGATTGTCAAGATATCACGCTTCCTCCACGTTTATCCACCCGAGCACGTTTGAGGCTGTGGCATAGGCTAAATGGGGTGTGGGATCTGTTTGGGCCATTGATACCAATCTCGGACGATCATGTGAAAGAAAGGAAACTCGAGGATCGAGAGCGAGACGGACCCCATAAGCGAAACGCATGCTTGTATTTGACGTTCGGTCTTACCACCGGGCCAGTCAAGGGAAATTCTGGACCATACGCGGTTCTTGTACGAGTCAACGACTTCGCGAGTTAATTCCGAGGGCGGGCGTGACCTCATGCTCTGGTGAATGAAACCCTCCTGGTATTGGACCACGGGTATACCCAATCAGGAACTGTGAGATAATTCATGGTTGAGGGAATAAACGGGTGTGATTCCGCCATGTGAAGTTGTGAAGAAGAGATTGACGACTTGATTGCCACTGGACAGCATATTAGAAAACGATGGGCCGGAGGTCGCATTCTCGCAAGCTCGTAGATAGTAGAGGAACTTGGCGGCCAAGGAGTTGATCAGTTGACGCCCTGTCGGTCTGTACAAACTGCGGAAACCACCTAGGATGAGACAGAAAGCCGTGCTGCGGAGTGTGTCCAAGACCAGATGAGCCTCGTCTTCCGGTTGCTGCCCAAGAAGGAGCAGAAGATTTTGAGGGTTTGCATCGTCATAGCAAATGTGATTTTCATGCTAGGGAGTCGAAAAGGAGGGGCTCGAGGCGGTGGTGAATGAGGCTGGCGACCGTTGCTGGGAGACGGGGGGGCGTTGAAGTGGGTTTGTGGTCGAGGGCCACGCAGGAACTAGTGTCAACAGAAAGGAGCGTGCACGCGCCATCTTTGCTTCAGGAGAGACCTGTGTTGTCTTCCACCTTCTTCAACACTGACCCCGAAACTATTTTCACGACTCAAACACCAAGAATAAATTCAATTCAGCAAAGAGCAGTCGAAGCTTGTGAAAAGGAACACACTTCTTTGGGAGAACTCAGATTTGGAAGATGGTGAGTTCTTTCCTCCCATTCGCCCAGGAAGTTTCCGCAGAGGACCAGGGCGATCTCACCCCCCCCGGCATGCTTGACTAAACGCTCAATTGTCGTCCACCAACAAACAAAGACACGACACCATCTCATGAACTTTCTCCCTCTGCGTCTTCGCCCTCTATCTCTGTTTTCACGCAGAATTCTTCACAATGGCTAATTCTCAATCATCTGCCGCACAGACTTCTACCAACTACAAAGAGGCCTTCTCGCTGTATGACAAGCGTGGCAATGGTCGTGTTGCTCTCGAATCGCTCGGCGACCTGCTGCGCGCCTGCGGCCAAAATCCCACCCTCGCTGAGATCAGAGACCTAGAGAAACAAGTTGGGGGCGATTGTAAGAAAAATCAGGGCCACTTGATAGCAAACCAGGGGCTAACATTTGCCACAGTTGACTTTGACTCCTTCAGCAAAGTGCTCAACCGACCTGGTGGCTTCCGAGATCCTGGCGAACCAGAAGAATACTGTCGTGGCTTCCAAGTGTTTGACAAGGACATGACTGGCTTTATTGGGGTGGGCCAACTGAGATACATTCTGACGAACTTGGGCGAGAAAATGAGTGACGAAGAGGTGGACGAGCTGCTGAAGGCCGTCGACACCAGTAGTGGGGAGATCAACTACATGGAACTTGTCCGAACGATCCTGGCCAACTAGGCACTTCCTTTTACGAGCGTATGGTTTTACGGGCATGGAATCCAGTGTATCGTTTTTGGTTGGCGCAGCAGTGGTCAGGATACCACCACCATTGTCCTGTTTCTCAGGCACAGCACCTGAGTGCATTCTGGCAGAACTTATTGGTCTAGAGGGTATCTCAGATGCAAATAAACACACGAATTCTGCACAAACACGCAGTTATTTCTGCTCCGCCCAAGCTGGAGTCTGTGCTTGTTTCCCTTCCACCATATCTTGAGTACTGAGTAGTCCACCAGGCAGCAAATACACTGGCCTTGGATTCCCTTCTTGTTTCTCAAATTGACTGTCATCGAGATTGTATCCTAGTACTAACTTGCACCGAATGCATCTCAAGAGGGTTCTCTTCTCGAATCCGTCTTCTCTGCGGATCATGACTGGTCTTCGCTCTGGCGCCACGTTGAGAAGCACCGAAGTCGCGGGTTTGGATTCTAGCATCTCAAGGCTCTCCACTCGAGTAATGTCGACAGGCGGAGCTAGGATCAGAGCGCCATCTTGAACAGGCTCATTGCGACGAGGAAGGGAATTCAGGTCATGCGCGGTTGCGAGAACGAGGGTCGTGCATAGGCAGTGGTAGGTGCGAATAGGCGACAACGGCGATCTGTCGGCCATTGATCTCAAACTGGGGTTGAAGGCTGTAGGCGAGAGAGGAATATGTCCTTGACAGGGCGCGTCGTGAACGAAAGTGCTTGATGAGAGCTCCACGCGTAAGTCTTTCGTTCATGCCCCCCCGCAAAAAAAATCCCAGTGGATTGTTCCAGGCGCCATCTGCGCCGCGAGATCATCACTTTTCGCTTAAACCCTCTGGTGCCTCTGGAGACCTTAGCGACGTCACCATTTACCGCCCTGGGAAAGTCGCGCAAATCGCACCGGATGCTGCCTGCATCCTGTATGTTGGTGTCGGTGTTATCGTCTTTGGCCTCTTACCTTGTATGATCTAGAGCTGAGGCTCTGTGCTCTTCCAGGGTAGAATCCAATGCCACCATTCCTCCCGAGAAAGAGGCGATCCACGTCGCCACCGGCTCCCTCTCGAGAGACTCCTGTGAAGAAAGCACGCCTCGCAGATGTATTGGACGCCCAATCGAGAAATTTTCCAGGGCTACAACGGACCGAGACGTTTTCTCTCGGGAGTGACGACTCCGAATCCTCTCTCAGTGACGTAGACAGCGAGCAGTTCGAAGACGTCCCATCGAACCTCAGGCAGCCGTCGGCTTCGACTCATCATGATGAAAAGGAAGAGGACGAGGACGAAGATATAGAATGGGAAGACGCTGCAGGCTACGATCATGAGAAGGAGTTACCGGCCTATAAACCGCAGTCGGACGGTCCTATCGAGATAACTTTGCGCAGAGCGGACAATGAAGCCGACAACTGGATTGCGCAAGCGGCAAAAAAGCGCAAAGGTCCCTCGAAGCGCGAAAAGCAGGTCCGGGTTTGTACCCATCAACTACACGTGCAATTCCTACTATGGCACAACTCGATTCGGAACAGCTGGGTCTCAGACAGGGAGGTTCAACAGATCCTCGTCCAACAGCTGCCTCCTCCGATCAAGAAGGAGGTCGAGAAGTGGAAGAGAGCCAGTGGGTTGATATCTGTAGAGACAGAGGGAATTGGAGATTCTACAAAGGGTAGGGGCAAGAGACATGACAAACAGAGGGCTGGTGACCCGCGTGATGAAAGAGATTGGGGCAGACCAAGCAAACGTGTCGAGCAGGGCAAACCCGACATGAGCAATGGCGATCCACTAATCTCCCTTATGAAAGTCCTGGCTGCATATTGGAAGAAGAGGTTTGCCGTTACTGCTCCTGGTTTACGGAAGCGTGGCTACGGTACCCGGCAGAGCTTGAAGCAGACTATCCAATCTCAGCGCAACGACGAGCACAATCCTGAGGTACATGGAGAGCGAATCAGAAATATCCAGGAATTCCGTCAGCTCGCGAGGAAGTCTGAGGGCTCGAGGGACGTCGGCGCTCAACTGTTTACCGCACTGCTGAGAGGCTTAGGTATCGAGGCCAGGTTGGTAGCGAGTCTACAGCCTAGTGGCTTCGGTTGGACCAAGGCAGAACAAGCACTACCCAAAAAGGCCATCGAGGAGGTCGATTCCGATACTTCTCTTAACGATTCAGAGTCTGGAGACGCCAAATCGATATCGGAGATCACAAAGACTCCAGCACGACGGAAAGGCGGGCCTCGCAAACCAGTCAAGGTCGGTTCTGAGCTCGAAGACGACGACTCCTCAGTTGTGGACATCACCCCAACCATGCCCAAGAAACGACCTCAGAAATACGACCGAGACAATCCCTTCCCCACCTACTGGACTGAGGCAATATCTCCTATAACACACAAAATCCTCCCTGTATCTCCACTCGTTCTTACGTCCCCGGTAGCAACTACTCCCGAAACCCTTGCGACCTTCGAGCCCCGCGGCATCAAAGCCGAGAAGACAAAGACAGTGATGGCCTATGTCATTGCGTATTCTTCGGATGGCTCGGCGAAGGATGTGACTGTGCGATATCTGAAGAAAAGAATTTGGCCAGGCAAGACAAAAGGGTTTCGATTCCCTGTGGAGAAGATTCCTGTATACAACAAACACGGCAAGGTCAAGAGATACGAGGACTACGACTGGTTCAAGCGCGTAATGAGTGGCTACGCTCGGCCTGACCCGATGAGAACAGCGGTCGACGACGTGGAAGATGCGACGGATCTTGTCCCTCAGCTCCCTGAGAAGAAGGACGGCGGTGGTCAAGAAGTCGACACTTTGCAGTCACTTAAGGCCTCCGCTGATTATGTGCTCGAACGGTTCCTCCGCCGTGAAGAAGCACTTCGACCCAACGCCAAACCGGTGCGCATCTTCGTTTCAGGAAAGGGCGACAACCAGAAGGAGGAGCCAGTGTTTCGCCGATCCGACGTTGAACGATGTTTGACAGCAGAGTCATGGCATAAAGAGGGCCGTCGTCCTTCAGCCGGGGAGGCTCCTTTGAAGCTAGTTCCGGTGCGGGCTGTCACGTTGACTCGTAAGCGGGAAGCAGAAGAACACGAACGACAAACTGGAGAGAAACAGATGCAGGGCCTGTACAGCTGGGATCAGACTGAATACATCATCCCTCCTCCAATACAAAACGGGGTGATACCGAAGAACGCCTATGGAAACATAGATTGCTTTGTTCCTTCGATGGTGCCCAAAGGCGCCGTTCATATTCCTCTGAGAGGGACTGTGCGGATCTGTAAGAAGCTACAGGTTGACTTTGCTGAGGCAGTCACGGGCTTTGAATTCGGCAACAAGCGCGCAGTGCCCATATGCACCGGAGTGGTCGTCGCGAAGGAGAATGAGCGGGCTGTCAAAGAGGCATGGCACGAATTCAATGAGGAGCAGAGGAAAAAACAGGAGAAGAAGATAGAGTCGATGGTATTGGAGCTATGGAGAAAATTTGTTGTCGGGCTGAGGATCAGGGAGAGAGTGAGGGACACATACGGCGATCAGAATGCGGTTGATGAGCTGGCAGTGGGGAAGAGTCAAGACCAGCCGATCATGTTGGAAACTGACGACGAGGCTCCCATGGCGCATCGAGATTTACCTGAAACTCAGACCGCCGAGGACGACTTCGGTGAGGGAGGCGGGTTTCTTCTCGACTCCGACGAAGAGCAGCTGGTCGAAAGTGACCTCGAAGTGGTCCATCACCAAGACGCGCCGAAATCGCATGTCTCGGCTCACTCCATTTCCAAGGGGAAAGAACGAGCTTCAGACTATCAGTATCCGACCCCGTCTTCTGTCTCGCCGTTGAAACCCGCGCTTCGACGTCGACGACCTGGAAAGTCTATCCTCGATGAACCTGGAGGCAGTGAGCACGAGAGTTCAGGTTTATCAGCGCCTCCCAGCGACGATAGCGGAGACATGGAAGAGTTCGACCACGAATCCGGTATCGAAAGCAGGCTATACGATGTCGGCGATGCTGCTGATGATGATGACGAGGACGACTTGAGGGGCGAAGGAGAAGATGACGACGATAGTGATCACGATGACAAAACTTCGATTGACTCCGATTCGGACGACTATGTGCCCACGAGAGCTACCAAACGCAACTCCTCAGCGCCCAAACCTCGGGCTCAGGGAAATTCCACGGCCGCGTCTCAGCCATCCTCGCGGGGACGAACAAGAACAAGCACCAGGGCTGCCACAACGGTCATATCTAGTCCCACTCCGGACGACGACGGAGATGACAGCAAGTTTGAGTCTGACGCTGCCAACGACACAACAGCACGCCGGTCCAAGTCAAAGGGCGAACGAACCTCGCGGTCCAAGATCAAGCCAGACCTGGCGAAAGAAACCCGCTCGGCAGGTCGGCCTCGCACCCCCACCGCAGGAGGACGACGGTTGAGACGGGACAGCACCAAGGTCACGAGCCCGTACTTCAATGCCTAGCCACCAAACCGGGTATCTACTGTATATACACGGTAACAGGAAACGTGGGGGACTGGCTGCTAGAACCCGAACAGATCAGCTGAGTGGCCAAGACCGGAATACACGCACGGAGACGACAAGGAACGAAGACTTCTCTATTATTATGATAAAAGTGTGGGATGTATATGAATAGCTTGGACCCTTGGGGATTGTAGAATCTCCTGGGTGCAGGCTGTAGATATGAGGTACATTGACGTACATAGATGTACGAGTATGATGAGCCCAGTGAGACGACCTTGATAGTAATCTCCAGAGTCCTTGCTGTCTTCTCCTCATTCCGCTGGCGTGGACATACAGAAGTCGTTGTAATGGATACATCATTATCACCATTCGTCATGGCTTGTGGCCGCATCTGTGTTCCTCTCTCTCTTGACAACATCGTCCGTCACAGAGGTTGTGTCTCCCACCGAAGGAGGATAATCAATCTCATTACTGTCCAAGGGACGGTTGTCGTGATGGTGTTGTTAGGGGTGGGACACGGGAAAGAGACTGCAAAACGGGTTTCAGAGAGATGGAGAGAGAGAGAGAGAGACGACAGCTCAGGTGAAATTCCTGGGCCATCGTCTACCCCAGCGGTCGGGCTGCTCGTACACGCCCTGCGGACTCCATGGCATGTCGCCGTCCTTGTAAGGCGTAAGGGGGAGGTCGTACGGGATGCGCAGGCCGACCAGTGTTTCGGGACCAGGCGATGCTTCGGCGATGTCGTTCGAGGTGTGTGGAGGGTGTTGAGGTGTATCTCCTCCGAACACGGGAATCATCTTTATCTTTCGGGCATCACTGGTCTCTTCTCCCACTGCACCGTGCTCGTCCGTCTCACTGGCGCCTTCGGCGTCAAAGTTCTCGGCAAACAGCTCTGGCCAGACAAGCACGCCGATCTCGTAGCTCTGCACGACAATCTCCTTATCTTTCACGCGGAGAGTGCCCCAGGCCTGCTGGCTTAGATTCGCGCTCGTCAACAACGCCCACTTCACCTCCGGTCTTGGTTTCGTCGTCATCGGCTTGCTGGCAAAGCACACATATGTCTTGATGTGTGGTGCCGCCTCGTCTCTTCCCGCTCTTGCGTCTTTGATTGAGCCTCTGGTCCATTGACACAATGATCTTCGAAGGCCAGTGATTTGTTTCAAGTGAGCAGCGGATTGTGCCTTTGTGTGGATGGATCCGCCGGATGCGTACCCGTCGAGCGATGCCGCAACGTTGTGAGGTGTTGGGTAGATGATTGAGATGCGCTCGGGCTCCCATTCACGTGCTGGACTGGTTGAGGTAAATTGCAGGGCAGAGTAGAGCACTGGGAAGAACTGATTTAGCCAGCTCTGTGGGAGGGTGGCGATTGAGGAAATCTGGCAAACAACATGCGGTGACTCTGTGCCTGTCTGCTTGTTGGATGGTATAGTCTTCCCTTGTGTTGGGAGAATCGATCTCAACGCTCGCAACAGACTTGGGTAGCCCCAGAGCTTCAAATCCCAGGCGACCTCGTTCTTCTGCGCGGTTGAGGACTCCTTCATTCGTGACGGAACGGAAGCAACAAGGGCACCTCTGACGGTTCTAAAATCGAATTGAGCCAGTTGTTCCCGCAGGTCCTTTGTTTTTGATGCGTATGCGGTGAGATAGGCGAGCAAATCATGCTTAAATCTCGTCCCAGTTCCTATCTTGCCCGGTTTGTCTACCTGCTTGCCTTCTAGAAGTGGTAGCATAGGAGACAGCCATGCCGCCTGGGTCATGTTGGTCCAGTCCTTCTCCAAAATATTGGCTGTGTGGATAACAACCTGCGCAAGGTCATCGTGGGTAAAGAGAATGAACATCTTGCTATGGTGAGTTCCGAACTGGTCAGGCAAATAAGCAGTCGCGGCTTCAACATTGGTCCATCTCCGACACGCATCGTCGATGAGGATCTTGTTTGGAGAGTCATTCTTCCACGAGCCATGAAGAATCTTTACTTTGACACTGGGGCGAATATCGGGGTCGAAATGGGTCATCAGCCAGTCGACATCGAAGCAGTAGTTGAAGATCCATGCTTCCTTGATCAGTGGATTCCCGAGGATGTCATGTAGTGAGACAGTATCAGCGTTCTTGGAAGGCGGAAGGTCACGTATGGTCGTGAGTCTGAAAGGGGAGGGAACGAGCTTCGCTGTAGAGGTTTGGCTGGATTCAATGTTGGTGTATTGACTGTCTGAATCTGCGTGGACTCGCTTGGGTGATTGAATCTGAGGTAGCGGAGGACGAGGAGGATCGTCCTTTTTTGGGCTCTCGCTCGTCTGGGTCTGCGGCTGCGGCGTCGTTGTTCCCGATCTCGAGATGCCTGGAGGTGAGATTGACCTTGAGATTGAACTGAGGAACGCGGCTCTCTTCACCCGGATGGATGCTGGGTCCGCGACATTGCTGTCTGGAGGCGATCTCTGCGAGGCCGATGGAATGTGACTTGGGTTGGAGTCGAGCTTGACTCGTTTTGAAGGTCTTCCGGCCATCAGAGGGAAACCTGACAGCTGTCGTGTGAAGTTGTGAGCAGGTTGAAATCCTGAGCGAGTTGCGGCGAAGATGGATGAAAGAGTCGAGCGAGAAGTGAATCGGAAGATCCCGAAGGTGACGCACGACACCGACATTTACCAAAGACCTGCCCGATCACCCCATACAACGACTCGGTAGCCTTACAAACTCATCTGGGGATCCTATTACCCGTGTAAGGCAATTTGCAGTTAACTAGAAGACGCATTAGGACACGCTTGGAAGGCTGGAAGGCTGCAGTGGGTGACCTGGGATTCGGATCATCTTCGGCACATACTACACGAGGAATACAAGGCATATCAGATAAAGGTTGATTCGTCTATATCACAGGGGTATCAATCAAGGTCTATACGCTATTTCACGCCATATGTCTACTACACCGCAGACCCCAGCCCCCGATTATCAATGCCGAATATTATCAACGCCATCGTGTGCCGCACAAACAGCCCTAAGAGGCCACAGCACGTCTGCATGACCAGCAACTCCCTTGTGAGCTGTTCTTCTCTCATAGGACCCCTCCATACCAGCCACAAATTGATAATGGTCAGATTCGATGTGCTAGAGATGCGGTTCGTCTTGGAATCCACCGTCACTTGAATTAGGTGTAACTTCTCGAGGAAGAAGAATACCGCCGTGAGAAGCTTGCTGGGAGGCCTCTCCGGTGGCCATGGTGTCACACTGGGCTCGAGGAGGCCTGTTCTTGCGTTAAACTTGGGTAGCCGATGTCGAGGACACGGAATCAGGTGGAATAGCTGTGGAGTACTGTAGAGGAAGTTGGCAATCTGTGGAATCAGAAGCAGAAGGAGTGTCTTGCTGAAATGCGCCATGATCGCCACCACCGCAAATGTCATGCCTGCGACATAGCAATATGTGTCCCCAACGAAGACTCTAGCTGGGTATCGGTTGTGGATGTAAAGGGCTGTCGACACGGCCAAGAATGGCAATAAGATATACAGCGTCATGAGATGTCCATCGGTGGCAGGATGTGGGCGCGTTGCATAGGCGTGGTTCAAGACCGGATTCCCAGGGAAAGGGACCAGATAGAGTGCTGAATTGAGCACCAAGAGTCCCGCAATCACCAGTGACTGTCCAACTTCAATCCCATTGACCCCTGCGAGGATGTTGATGGAGTTTGGGGCAAATATTGACAGTGCTGACATGTACAGGTAATAGAAGAATGACAGGTCGATGAGACGAGCTTGATTAGGCATGTAAGGGACAAGGAAATTGGGAACCACCACCGAAGTGACGCCAAAGTCGACATAGTAAACAATCAGCAGGGGTAGTGATGCTACCGCGGGGATGAAGAACTTGTGTCTCCAGCGAAGGTCGAGGAGGTCGTCGCATATACCAAGTATGGTCGTGGCTTGGAGCGTGTTCAGTGCCGATTGATACGAGGACAGTTTCGAGTGAGGAAATCGGTGCAAAAAGCGTCCAGTCTCGACCTCAGTGACTGTGAGAACGACATCCCGGTTTCCTCCACCGGACGTAGCAGCGACGATGTCCTTGTAGAAGGCGAAAGGAATGAAGGCCATCAGAGCCAGTATGTAGACCGCCGCAGCCACTGCCCCCATGGCCTCAGGACTATGCAGATTAGCGTCCGCACCCTATTCAGCATTGAAAACTGCTCACATCTCTTTAGGCATGATCTTGCTCATGTCTCTCCCTTTCAGGCCAGCCTTGACAAAAGCCGGGCCGGACCATCGCACAAAAGCATAAGTCATAGAGAAAGCCAGGGTCGAGAACGCGAGGGATGCCACAAGAGGGGCTCCATCTCCCTGGAAGGTGTTGGCAATCACAGCCAGAGAAGCTCCGGTGGCCACAAACAGCGACCATTTCTCTGAAGGGCTGAGTGCGGAAGAAGCCATGATGTTCTTGATGTAAGATGCGACTTTTGTGTTACCTCGACCGCACAGAGATGGGAGCCATGGTAATGCTTCACCCAGACGAGACTGCGCGCCGGTGAATGTACCAACAACAGCCTTTTTGTCGAACAATGGTAGGATGCTGTGAGATATCAAGTTGGCGACCTGACAATCTGTCCT
Source organism: Fonsecaea monophora (assembly GCF_001642475.1). NCBI lineage: Eukaryota > Fungi > Ascomycota > Eurotiomycetes > Chaetothyriales > Herpotrichiellaceae > Fonsecaea > Fonsecaea monophora. Next base: position 33,815 of record NW_019174060.1, read on the forward strand.
TTGGTCAATCCCAGCTTGTAGTCTTCGGAATAATGATAATCCGACGGAGCCAGCCTCGCAGATATTCAGCCAATCAGGGGCTGCTTGAAACCAACCAACCAAACCTCGAAAGCTACTATTGACATCCACGAAAATGCCTCTCTATTTCTTGCTCTCTGTATCCAATATTGTCAGTTGTGGGTTATACCGAGCTCCGAGACACCTCTAAGAATCTATCTACCGGAAATGAAAGCTATTAGCATGCAATGTCTCAGCACGGCCTAACCTGACACATCCTTGTCCATCAATCGACCTCAGGAATGAAGTATTTACTTCCCCCAAGCCACTTATGACCACGACTTCCCCTGCCGAATCTGCTCTCTGCTTGATCACTCAGACGTTCAATTGAGCAGCTTCCGGGTCGCTACTAATAGCGCCGTCTGCTCTCCACAATGGGTAAAAGCTCGGCGTTCGATCCGGGCCATCACGATCGCGTCACAGTGGTGCACACCAACTTCAACGGCACCCTCATCCTGACGGCGTCGATAGACCACCGGATCAAGGTCTGGGAGCGAGATCCGAAGACGGGTGAGAGAAAGTTGCTGGACACCTTCACGGCACATGACTCCGATGTGAGAGATGTGAGTTTTAAAGAAATCCTTTTGGCTTCCCGATCCCATCTATTTTCCTTTCCTCTTTTTATGCGTACTCCCTGCTAACCAGACAACGCAATATGTACCAAAAAGGCCAAGTTCCTACACCCAACGCTAGGCACACACCTAGGCAGCATAGGCAACGATCTCAAATTCCACCTCTGGAGTGAAGACGCTTCGCAAGCTCCTCGAGGAGGCCATCGGTTTAGGCGCGTCGCGACAATCCCATCGACGCCGCGCGTGCCATTTGTGAGCATGGACGTCAAGACGCTGGCAACGGACCACGTGTCGACGTTCCTGGCCCTGATTGACCGACAGGGCCTGCTGAGCATCTACGAGCCGAGCACACCGGACGATCTGCGAGAGTGGACGCTACTGGACTGCTTCAACGTGTGCGCGACGGGTACAAGCGCCACGCCCGGCCGCGGCGAAGAGACCAGCTTCAAAGTGCGCTTCGACCCGAACCCGACGCCGCTGGCTTACATCAACTCGGTCAGCGACGACCGCGACCAATTGGGCATCGTGGTCTGCGCGCTCAACGAGGTCAAGATCTATCGCAGCGTCGTGCCCTCGCACACCGGTACCAGCGCGGACGTGAGCATGGGTGGCATAGGCATGGGCATCAGCGGTGGCACGGGCATCTCGGGTGGCAGCAACGCCAGCCACCGACTGATGTTCTACGAGGCCATCAGACTGCCCACGCATCCAACGCTGGTGCGGGACGTGGCATGGGCGCCGTTCAGCGTGCGTGGCACCGACCGCATCGCGACGGCGTGCAAAGACGGCGCCGTACGCATCTTTGAACTCGGTGTCGCTGACGGCCCTGGCGCTGCGGCCAGAGACGGCGATGACAGTCGGCAACAGCGCAACAATGGCCCTCCAGGCCGCAACAACGGCGCAGACCCGCAACACTCTACACCAACGCCAACAACACGTAGCATGAGTATGCAACAACAGTCACAACAGCAACATCAATCGAGTCTGACGACCCAAATCGCCGGCCGACACGGGACCACCGTGACGCACCACACGTCCCCTTCGTCCTCCGGGACATCGGCGCCGCAACACTCGGCGAACCCCGCCCGGACGGCCTACACGTTTCCTTACATGACCACCCTCTCGTCTGCTACCACGCTCGCCCAGGCGCACACGGACGCCTGGTCCGTCATGTTCGACTCGCAGGGCCAGGTGCTCATGAGCACCGGCGGCGACGGGGTGACCAAGGTGTGGAGGAAGAGTGTGCTGGGTGGGCAGTGGATGATGTTTGCGGGACAGGAGATTACGGGTGATGATAATGATGATGACGACGACGAGGATGAAGATGATGATGACGATGACGATGAAGCGGACGAAGAACACAGGGAAGACGGCAATAGAGTGAATGGGAAGAAACAGGGGACAGAGACGGCGTAGGATGACCACAGTGTGTATGTGTGTGGTTATGGCGAGGACATCCCTCCTGTGCTACTTTGGGCCTGGTTCTCAAGAGGTCCACGACTTTCGTCGATCGAAAAATCCACAACGCGGCAAACCGTCAGCGTTGCTACTACAACCATAAAGAGGCAAGTTGTGTTGTGTTGGTGTGTCTGAGAAAGATGTATTGGTCAAAAGTCAAGAACAACCGTTCAGCCGTGGGCACTACCAAGTCTGTCCGCTTCCATGGCCTGCCTGCTGCCCAAGGAGACCTCTTTAATTCCCGCCGACGGCCTCGGGCGCCTTGTGCGGATCAAAGCCGTACTTGAGCTTGAGACTGTCGACGAGCTTGATGTAGCGCTCCTCAGCGGCCTCGGCGGTGGTACCGGCATCGACCTCCTTCTGCCAGGCCTTGTGCTTCGCTTTGCCCTGTTCACAAGAGACAAAGAATCGGGTTAGTGGCATGGACTTTTTTTGGGATGGAAATATACAAAGTGATATATAGGATTGGGGTCTGGTACCTTCAGGTCGAACATTCCTGGAGCGGGAGCCTTGGAGATATCCTCGCCATTGGCGACCTTGAAGAGGGCGTAAAGCTAGATATTACGGAGAGATTAGTTAGAATTTGTTAATGCTTAGGTCTTGCTTAGGAAGAAAAAAATCATAGGGCCGTCCAGGAACAGAAATGTGGGATGTTCAGAAGCTTTGTGACACAGGGTTGGCGGGACAGAGCTGCTAGGAGAAGATGCCTCCACGTAGAGCATCCAGCATTTTGCAATCATTTGCAATGGTCTCACCAACTCGATCGTAGTGGGGGCTCGTGTCTCCTTTCCTCCCGTTTCCTTTTTTCAGGGGCCCCCTCCCTTACATTCCTCTCCACCGAAAGTTGCCAGCAAGAAAAGACATGTCAGATAGGAACTCACCTCCAATAACTCGTCATTGCTGGGCTTGGCCTTGAGCAGACGACTGTCGTCGGCGGCCTTTTGAAACGCTGCGGAAGGCATCTTTTCAACGACCCGGAGATTGTATTTTGTTTACTTTTTTCCTTTTCCGAACTAAAAGGCAGGCCCTGGCTGCACTCGCAAAACTGAGAGGAAGAGAAATCTCTGAGAGGGAGGCTTGGATGGAGTTAACGGACGGTGTGGAGGGGTGCCTGCGTTGCGTGCTCAGCGTTAGCACCGACTGACCCTAGTCACAAGAACATGTATAACAGAGACGGCTGAAGGGTGAACTGGCTGCTAGGCAAGATCTAGAGCCGGATGGACGGCGAATGTCTGTGAGAGGGAATGTCCTCGATCCATCAAGGACTGGAGGTTGAGACACCACCTCTAGTGTCACCGCCTACCGTGGTGGTGGTAATGACGCATTGGTCGCTTGGAGGGGTAATAGAGACAGTAACTGACCTCTGGTGTTTCTTGGTTGGCAGGATACTGTATCAAGATTCTGCTCAAGGTACAACGCAAGCAATGCAGAGCAGATGTCACAAGGATGTAAAACACCGCAGGCGGAGGAAACGTCAACAGATGGTAATTATTTGGTGGTTGATCCCCCCAACCAAAAAACGACGTCAGAGTCCAGAGGACCCATTTCTTTGCGCTTTTGGTGGGGGACGAATATCCTCCGAGTGGCGCTGACCGAGGGCTGTTTCTTTACCAAGTCACGCAAGTACAAGTACGAGGTACCTCGTTGTTGAACCAGCCACACAGCTACAGGAGGTAGTGTTTGTGAACAACAAGTCACTATTTTCATTGCTGGTGGCAAAGGCTGTTGCTGTTGCCATTGCTGTTATTCATCCACCATTAGGATCACTATCCAGCAGAGCATTGTCCAGCAATCATTAACTCATCCAGCTCTTTTTTGGTTTCCGAGGCTGATCGTGAGTGTAGATCAAAGTGCTGCACCAAAGCCACTCCATCTGAAAAGAGATCCAGTAAAAAGCACATGTAGTCGCATTCCCATCCATCGTGCTCCATACGCCGTTGCGTGCTTGTGATGATCCGTAGCCCCCGCTTTCAATATGCTCACTCCTCAGTCTATGACAAGTGCCATATCACACCAACAAGAGTGGATCATTGATCGTGCTTCATGTTGCACATGAGCACCAATGAAACGTATGTCGTTTACACCAACGAGGTTATCCAAGAGGACGACCACCGCGAGATCTCCTCTGAGGCACAGCGACTACCAATCAGCGGCCCAACCGTTCTTCTCCAGAAACTCTGCACAGGCATTCTTCAACGCGACATTGGGTATCAGGTTGTCCGGCTTGAGAGGCTGCCTTGTGAGGGGGTCAGTTCCGACGACCTTGATGTGTTTTAACAAAGACACCCGCTCGTATGAGACGCCAGTAGGTGTTACAACAGGGTCGTGCATCACTTCGAACGTTATGGGGTCAATGAGCCAGTCAGGGACAACCTGTGCACGGCAGCCAGATTAGCAACATAGTCACATAGAGGCAACGTCTGTGCACATACTCTCTCCGCCGAATCTGGTACACCCTTGTCCTCAAAGCCCCGTCTGATATTTGCTCTTCTCACTTCAGCCTCTCTTTGAAGTTCTTCAATCTCCTCCCGACGTCCCGTGTCCCCAATCTCGCCTGCCTTGAACTTTTCTTCCACAGCGTCAAGGTCTCGTTGTAATTGTGCGTCCAGCAGGTCTTCAACCAATGCCAACGTCTCATTCATCTCTCGCAAACGCGCCGTCTCTTTAGCCTGCCATTGTGCTTGCTTCGCTTTCAAAATGAAATTGCTGATCAACTCTGCAGAGCTGTCGTGTGTCTCTAGACAAATGGCATATGCTGTTTTGGCCTCCTCCAGCGCTTCGGTGACATGACGTTGCGCCAGGAGGGCTTGCGCCAGATAATAATGAGATTTCATGGCGGCATTCTTGTGTTTGACACCGTATAATTCTATCGCCTTGCGCGCGTCGGTTTCAGCGCCGGGCCAGTCTTGGAGACGGATGCGGGTGAGGGCTCGGTTAGCAAAGACTTTGGGGTCGGAGCGGGAGTGTTCAGCGATCCTGTTTCATTTACAAGGTTAGGACCTTGGATGTTCAAAGACAAACGCAGCGATGAGGGTGGAACGAGAGACGCACGCTTGGGTATAGAGTTGCTCGGCTTCCTTGTACTCGCCGGCTTTGAACTTCTCGTTGCCTAGTTCTCGGAAAGACATGGCGGGCTAATGGTCAAATACTCTAGATTCTAGGAAGATGAAATGTCAATCAAGTATGGAAAAGACAACCTCAATAAAATTGACAGTCAGTTAATCTGGTAAGGGTAAAAGCAGCGCATGCAGCATGTAGTGAAGAGCGACAGCAACCGAGCAAATGCATCTACTTGTACAATCATAAAATGTTAACAGCCGAGACGCATAGCTGTCCAAGAGTGTCCAAATATCCAGAAAACCGATCGTGCGACGCCTGGTCGATGGTCGGATATCGTGGCAAGTCAGCCTTGGGGACAGAAGGTGATGGATGCGTTTGGATACTTTTGGGAGAAGAGACACTGCACAACGCATCACAAGGCGGAGTTCGGACGAATTTAGATGCGTAAGTTGCGGGTACAGGCACGGGATGCGGAGAAGCACACCTGCACCTTCCCGCCCAGACTACCTCTTGCCTAGGCGTGCCCTCATCCTCACAGCTGCACCAGTTGCCCAGCCACAGCCTCTCAACCAACCAGGGAACGATATAGACTTCAAACCATAATATAATCACAGTGAATTGCTTTCATTGAATTTCATACTGCCATGACATGTCATGGGTATTTGGAGTGGTCTTGTGAGAAAGCTTCCGAAGGCTCAATTTCCTCAATCACTCCTTGGAATCGACAGTGTATTCCATATCCACAGTCGCCCCCAACCCATTTGCCCTGTCTCCGTTTTCCTGGAACGCCCAACTCAACTGTACATATCGCTGCTGAAGGTAAAAATGGTTTCCATGATCTAATTCATCAATCCGCTGTCATTTCCATTCGACATACGCTGCATTCAAGCGGCTCCTGCGGTAGGAGTGTTCTGGAGCACTTTGGTTGGTTGGTACCCAGCTCGAATGATCCTTTCGCCAGAGGAATCACGGCTGACTTCACCCTTGGCCTCCAATTGAGACCGCCGCCAGATATCAACCTCACCTCCGCCACGGATGACACCAACTCTCATTGTCGAAAGCAAGTTGTGAGCTGCGTTGCTGTGCATATACACACCACCATTGAACATGGCAGTGGCATCTTTGCCAATGCCGGAGTTGATCATAGCCTTGCCACCCGGATGGTCCTTGATGAAATCCGTTACATCGTGAACAATTCCGGCGACAGCAATCAGACCACGGCCGTTCTTGCATTGATCAACGTACTCATCCCATTCCATAACAGGAAGTTGATCGAGAGGAACACCCCAATCGAGCCTGGCACGTTTCTGATCAAGCTTCTTTTGTTGTTGCTGAAGGCGACCCTTTTCGATTTCGTTGCTGCGGAATTGTTTCAGGTCGTACGCAAGACCGAGCTGTTTGCAGGTCCAGATGAACCACTTGGTGGGATCATATTGGTGCCACTCGATCGCATTGCGGTAATCGGAGGGGAACTCGTGGTGGAAGTTGTGGTAGCCTTCACCTAGAGTAACCAAAGCCGTGATGACGTGGTCACGCGGGGAGTTGCGGTCGTCAAAAGGTTGGTCTCCCAGCCAGTGGGCCAAAGAGTTGACGCAGAAGGTGGCTTGCTGAACGAAGAAGATTCGGAGAATGCCAGCATAGATGAAACCACCCCACCAATCACCCCATCCCAGGCCAGCAACAATAGTAGGCAGGATCAGACCCATGAAGATCACGACCTTGAGATAGTTCTTATGTTGCCAGACGACAATCGGGTCTTCGTTCAGATCCGAGATATCGGTACGTCCAATTCTCTTGGGGTTTTGCTTCATGACCATCCAGCCAATGTGAGAATACAGCAGACCCTTGCGGACAGAGTATGGGTCCTTGTCCGTGTCCGTGTACCTGTGGTGTGCTCGGTGGTCACGCGACCACCATCTGATCGAACCCTCGACAGCACCACCACCAACAGCGGCGAGGAAGAATCTCAGAGGCAGAGTGGCGGAATAAGAGGTATGAGCCCATAATCTGTGATATCCAGCTGTGATACCCAACCCAGTGGCAAAGTAATATAGCACTGCCCAGACAGCGGTCTTGAGCTGAAGGGGCACCCAGAAGGCCTGGATGCAGCCCCAGAGTGGAATGCCAACGATGAGGGTAACGTTGAGCCAGTTGACGTGTTTGTACCAATTCGACCGTGTCATGGGCATCTCGGTGATGTGAACTTTCTTGGGGTCATACTTGGTGCTTCGATTGGGTTCGGAGGGCTTAGCCATCGGCGATGGCTGAGACGACTGAAACTCAGGCTTGACAGCCAGGTCACCAGCGGTGGGTTGAGATGAAGGCATTGCTGAAGCAGTCGAGGTTCAACTGATGCCAGAGGTACAGAGGACTGAGGATGGAATGAGGGAATGAAGGGGGGGAAGATCAGGAAGGACTTGGGACCGAAGGCTATATTTATGAGAATGGGTGAGGATAATCCGAAAGGGTGATGGTGTGTTTGAGTTTCCTCAGATATGTTGAGAGGCGATTGTGGGGAAGTCGGTGGAATGGGTCAGAGGCACAGGCAATAAGATCGGAGGCAATACTTCGAGGGTAAGACGATCATGCTCAGCGGATACTCAGACACCAGAGCATTTGCACAACAGACGAATCGTGGACTAAGTGAGGTCGGCGAGAACCTGGAAATCGGCCAGTCCCTTCGGACAGAAATTTTCCTGGTCTCATGAGGCGGTCTTGATGGGTTCCAAGGTTGGCTGACGATTCCCAAAAGGCTGGAGTTGGGAAGCGGCAACGCAGCGCAGCTTCCCGGTTGCGAAAAAGATGCTGCAGGGTTTTGTGATTTTTGTTGGGGAAGAGCAACGTCACTAGTCTCGGCCGGCAGCCTCCTCCGACTGAGATATTATTGGTGGATCGCCTTCGGTGCCTTGCGCTAGAAGCCCGCTAGAAGCCCAGATCCTTGACGCTAGGAGAATTTTGACTGGGTTTCCCCAACATAACACTGTGGTCTGCATTTTCCGGTCGGACAGACTTGGTAAGAATAGCTACAAAGTGAACGGAGCACCAGGAACAGAGGCAACGAGAGCGGTTGCACAGAGACAACCGGTCAGACACTGACTTTCAGCCTCGTTGACGCCCAGAATGCTGCTTTCTGTACGAGTTATAGCAGGAGGCGCGACCATTCCTCAAATGAGCGACCTCGGCCCAACCGAATTTTAGACTGGAGGCTGAAGGAGCAGGTCAGATCTCGGGTCTGTTGCTCCGAGGCACCAGGGGTGCCGCCAGGGGCCAACAGGAGACCAGGGACACTTCTTTGGGAACGGTTGGGGTCTCGCTCTTCGTTTCGGCCCCCGTATTTCGTATTGCTTTTCCACCCCCAGGCTTCTCTCCTCTTATGCGACCACTATTCCCGGGACAGAATGAGTGATATATCATTGGCTTGTTCTCAACGACAGGGTGTTCTTGGATGCTGACTCTATCATATGATTTCTGGAGGCGATCATGTCCTTGTTGCGAGCATGTGAGCTGCTCGACATGTCAAACCGTTGGGAAGGAGGCCTTCTCCCGCAGATGAGAACTCAACAAGAAGAGATTCCAAAATTGACGTGCTGTCACCTGTCATGATCTCATTGTTTTCCGGTGTGAAGACGTAGTCGTTTCACGGAGATTTGGCGTCTAGAAATCAAACATGGATTCAACTAGCCCTTCAGACGAGCAGACAATATGGTGGGTGCCTTCAGCGATGTTCTGTATCACCTATGCATCACCAAGGCACTGCTCTCGGCCCAACATCCAACCCATACGAGCCCTCTTGCCTTATCCCTCCAGCTTGATCCTCAGCCCGCTCCCTGACTTCCTCTCCCATATCGCCTCCGCTATTCTTCCATCTCTTATGTAGCCTGCGGGCTGCAAGCCTGCCCACTCCCCAAACACCCGCTGCAATAACACTTGCTCCAATTGTAGGGGGAGCAGCTATCCAAGCCACCCCGGACACCATGCCGCCAACCGCAGTAGCTCCGACTGCGGCCACCAAGGCTCCAACTGCCATATATTTTGCCCAGCGTACCAGGCGCCAGATGATGAACTGCCCTACATATCGCACTGTGCGGAGCAGTGCGCGCGTTCGAAATCGAGCAGGCTTCTCGGCTGTGTTGGCAGTCGGCGAGATGAGGTAGTTCAGGTTGCGTTTGGCGGAAATCAAGGCAGAGTTGGATTGTTGTTGAACAGCAGTGTCCCCGTCGTCTATAGCTGAGGCGATTGACGCCTTGCCCCGAGAGGGTGCCATGGTCGACTAGGGTCTGATAGTTAGATCCTAAGAAACAAGATGGATGATATAGGCAGACTTGGTGCGCAGGAAAGGTTGGTTGACGGCTTCAGTGGTGAAAAGAGTCTCCCACATGCCTCAAGTCCAAACATTGTTTGGATGATATATTGTGACGTAATTGGCCTATGCACGACACAGCCTCGTCGGTCTCGGGGCTCAAACATTGCTTCTTGTACGTTTCAAACTTGCTTGTAGATCCTGTCCCGTTCCAACATGCTGAGCACCTACCAACGCCGGTATAGAGGTATCTGGACTCATGTTTCGAATCTATGCGACATGCACATACATACCTTGTGAAGGCCATATTGTGTGGAAGTACAGTAAATCGACTTCCCAAAATGAGGCTAGTGGCGTGTCGGATATTGACCGGGAAAACTCCGACCTTCTTACCACGGATATTTTAGTCGACAGCTTATCCTTGCAGTGGGCTGATCTACTTGTAGGGTGCTTGCATCCACCAGCACACAATGTCAAGGGGTGTGCCAAAGAAAGTCTTCGACGCGGTGGTCGTTGGCGCAGGAGGTGCAGGTGTCGCAACGGTTGGCGCGCTCCTCCACTTTAACCAAACCTTTAGGATCGGATGGGTAGATCCAGACTTCTCGGGGGGACGAATATCAAAGAAATATAGGGATGTATCGAGGTGTGTATGAGAGACTCCAAGACCTCCCACTGCTCAAGATTGGCAGATGAACTCTTCTGACGCTTGTAGCAACACCAAAACATCTCTGTTCCGACAGTATGCCGACGCTTTCGAGCCGTTCCGTCAGATTGTGGCTTCGACGCCAAAGCCACACGCTGTGACTGTACTCGAAGCCCTCGATCAGAACCGAGGCTGCCGTCTTCAATATGCAGCGGACATGCTGACAATGTTGACGACTGGCCTGCGCAGACATGCCAACGTCGAGACACACATGGGAACCTTGTCTCGAGGGGATTTCCAAACTTCGTCGGCCTCTTGGTCAATGGATCTCGACCCAACGACCCGCGGGCCAACCCAAAAGATCTTCTCCCGAAACGTCATCATGTGCACAGGCTCATCGCCCACGACGATACCGCTACCTTGTTCGTCGCCGACCATACTCGACCTCGACGTCGTCCTGGACCGACAGGCACTACGAGCCAGTCTGCCAATGACGGGTGCAGGTCCGGTTGTCGGAGTGATAGGCACATCTCACAGCGCCATCGTCGCCATCATGAACCTGTACGAATTGGCAACAAGCACCCACCCGCATCTTCACATCAAGTGGTTCGTCCGCAGCCCCATGACCTACGCCGTCGAGATGGACGGCTGGATCCTGCGCGACAACACCGGCCTGAAAGGCGCCTCGGCAGACTTTGCCCGCGCACACTTGGAAGACGATAAACTGCCAGGGTCGCCGGTGGGGGAGTTCCTCACCAAGGTCGACTGCCCAGACGTCCGGGACGCATCAATGATCCCTCACTTGGACTCGTGCACGCATGTCGTCGAGGCCATCGGCTACACGAGAGACCCGCTGCCCCGGCTCTCCGTCGACGGCACGGCCCTCGAGGGTATCATCAGCTACGATCCAACCAACGGCGCGCTTTTGGACGGCAACGGCCACGTCGTCCCGCACGCGTACGGCGCCGGCATTGCCTTCCCAGAGCGAGTCACCGATCCGGCAGGGAACACCGAAAGCGCCGTCGGCCTGTGGAAATTCATCAAGTATCTGAACCGGGTTGTCCCGACGTGGTGTTAGCGCTTTTCAACTCCGACAGCGTATTCAGAGACAGGCAGAAAATACCACGGGAGGCAGGAGAGGCAGAGCAAGGAAGAGAGATGGAAGAAAACAGCTGAGAGAAGCTATTAAACCCCTGCCCTCGTCGAGGCAAGTCCGATTACCACGACGTTTGCTTTCCCGGAAGTGTTAAGCATCAAGGATAAACCATATTCTCTTCTTCCTCACGCTTGTATTAACCTGCCGACCGCAAGCATGATTTGCAATTTACACCATCTATAGACACAAGAAGCGGCGGCAGTGGCGGCGACGAAATTTGTTCCTGGGAATGCCACAGAATAAACAGGACGGACTGGAGTGATACAACGCTGGATTGGATTGATGGAGTGGCTGAGGCGCCCTTTCGATAGACATCGTCTAAATTTCCGGTGGAAATCCAGGCGTACTTAGTCGCAAAATACATACATACATGATGCTCTAGAAAACGAGGCCCGCAGAATTTCGGAAGCCGTGTCATCACGCTTTGGTCATAAGCTATGGAGGACTTACAAAGGACGGTGAGGGGCTCGCCATACAACCATCTTCTTGTTCGCGCGTAACAGAACATATTGGAACATAGAGATGAAGAGACCAAACTCCAGCCGTAGTAGGTGAGAGTATGCGAAGGAAGACAAAGTGCCGAACGATTGTGAGAGGAACCGATCACAATTGTGCAGGAGAGGATCATCATACGAGGTACTTTGCGGGAGGTACCTGTTGGAAATCCTTTTTAGATCCCAGATGTTATCGCCCTAGAGAGAGATGGTCGAGTTGAGCCAAGCCATATTCAGGCTCAGTTGTGCAGCGTCTAAACTTGGTGACAGATCCTCGTGGCGCAGATCTATATTTCTACTCTCCAAAGTATGGTGATTGGACAGCTCTAAAGCCTAAGAAGGACGCCAACTAAGCATCTTGAGCTTCAGGAATCCAGGAATAGGGGCCCAAGTGGTTCTGATATGTATGTTGTGTGTCGTAGGATTGGAAGGATGTTGGAGTTTGGAAACCAGCAGCTACGGGACCGCCTTACAATGATGTTTAGGAGCAGCGACGAGGCTTTTGGTGGCTGGATGGTAGCCAGATCAGGTCGATATCAAGCCTGTACATACATTTCTGCTCTCGTGAACGGATGCATCAAACACGTACTAAGTGTACAGAGTAGTCCTTTTATAGTTGATCGAAGGATACATTGCCCACTTGAGCTGAGATTCACCAGGAGGGAGGTGCCTGTACCCGTGTAAAACGGGAGGATCCCTGGGCCTGGGGCCATATAATGATGCGAGATCTGCCGCGAGAATCTAGTACATCGTCATCAGGACGGTGATTTCTGAGCTCTGCCAAAAATGGAGGTTCGCTGACGTTGAAGGCCCGTAAGCTTGAAGCTTAGCGACAAAATGAACAGAGATCAAGGCCTGGTACCTGTTGACTGTTGGATTTGGTATCAGCTCTGCCCCAGACTTAGTCGAATGTCAGTTTAGATATCCCCTTTGTGGTAATACAGCAACCTTTGTCGCTTCAGTCCGCCAGCTCTTGGAGTTGCCGAGACGTTCTCCGATCATCACTTTCCTCCACATGCCCTTTGAGTTGTCAATCCAGTGCCTCTTTCAATGTCGATGTACTGTAACACCACTTGTAAAGCTCTCGGCCACAATGGATGGCGATGGCGCGTTTTCAGGAGACAGGGGCGACGGGTGCATTCGCCATGCTGTAGACGATCCATAAGGTCGCTCATACTTTCCATCCCAAATGCATCCCTTTCCACAAGGAGATGGAGGAATCTTCAATGACACGGCCAGACATATGGTTGTTTGCCGCCCGTTCCGATTGACGGAGAGGCGAATCGAGGGACTGCTCTTACAAGGATCAACGAACATCACGGCCTCTCGAGCCGGCAACCATGAATAAGCCCACAAAAAGTTGGAAGATCGTGGATGATCCAGCACGTGCCGAGCCACATTCCCGCCATAAGGAACCTGCCAGCTCGCTCAGAGGAGAATGTCACCTTTGGTTTCCGATTCCCGATCATCCTGATGTGCCAGGTGGGTATCAGACATTGACCGCGTCTCCGGTCAGATAATATCCAGAGAGGCAGAATACTTTGGCGGTATTATGCATTTCGCATTCATTCATGGGTGATTTTTTATGCCAGAACGAGAAACAGCAGGGTGTCGGCTTGGGGATGAGGAGTGGCGTCTCACCCTTCTTCCCGCAAACGTGTGCCTGAGGCCACACAGAGAGGTGAGCATGGGATGCGCCGAAAGAGTGTAGCTGTGAATGATCCGATGACATTGTTGACGACCTTGGCGGGGTAGTCAAAGTACCTGCGTCAGCGCGGGTCTTGTCCTGTAGGTTGTGTCACTGTTGGAGAACAATGGCCAGAGTTCCGTGTGCACTATGTCTGAGGTATTATTTCCTCCGGATTGTGACCGGCTCGAATTTATACTCCTCCTCCTACTCTGCACAAGGCTGCTGGGCCGGTTTGAGACATACCGGACTCGTGCTTCTGGTAGTCTAACGTCAGGGATCTAGGTAGGTGATGATCATCTGGGGTATTATTAGCAACATGGTCACTGAGCAGAGAGATGCGCAGATGAATACGCGGCCAAGCCCAGGTCGATCTGTCGCGTGCCGCTGTTTAAGCCCTTTGAGGAAGGGCAAAGTCTTGTTTTGTGGTGCTCATCGACTTGCAGAATTACGGGATGGTAACAATGGGCGGGCGTGGCGAGTTGAGGATTGAGATGATGGTTGCGAATACGCGTCATGACTTGCCTAGAGGCACCAGTGGGTGATTAGCCCGTGGTCTAGTTCTACCTAGTGAGTGCCCCGGCTTGCGAGGTTGATAGGCGACACGATAGGCACCTTGGGCCCCAAACCGGCATTTGTTAGGTGTTGAGTTGACGAGAACCCGGCCTCGGCAGAACACCTATTCCGGCCCCTCTACTTCGACGTGCTTGTCGCCCCTCGGTCGGTTTCCACCAACCCCTCACGCCAGCTGCGACAAGCTCCACCACCCTCTCCTTCTCCCTTCAGGTCAGCATGGGGAGCTGTGGTTGTGCTTGTCGCAGCCCGTCTCAAGGTCTCCCATCCCCCTGCTTCATACATACTCGTACGAGTGCCATTCGCATCTTCTGACGCCCTGCCTGCCGCCCGACCTTGACACGCAATATTCACGCAGGTAAAAGGGGTTCAATCACAGGACAGGACTGAGAGGCACCCTTGCCTGCGACAGACGGAAATTTTCTTTTCCTCGTCATCAACGCTGGTGGAAATCCAAGGATAACCGCCGGATATCCCCATCACCTCGTATCCAAGCTGGACAGGTTGTGTGCTGTGGTATACGATATCCTAAACCAATCAATCGAGACCACCAACGTCTTGGACCGCCCAAGGTTCTGTGTGGATCACTCCACGTATCCCGGCGTTCCGATCAGCTGCACCTTGGAGGGCTGCCTCGATCGCCGACCAGGACATTAAACAACTTCTGTGACAAGTTCTCAAACACGAAACTGTTGCGGTAGCCAGTCCTTCCAACACAGCCCCAATAGTGCTTCCAAATCATCCCTGTCTCCTTTGCGCTGTGAACCAGCGACTATCCGCCCATCACCCGTTCTCTGCGTTGATCCTTCGTTGACGGATGTAAGCAGCATCGCCCGGCCGCTAACTTCTCTGCCTCTGAATTGCCAACGAAGGGTGTCATGGCACACTGCTCAACTCTGTGCTCGATATAATACACTCCGCGTCCTGTCTGCTCAGTAATAAGCCTTCGTGTCCCGATATCGTGTCCAACCTGGACGCACCTCGCCGAACCAACACCCGTATAATTTGATCAGAAGGTGGGGTTTCTGCGAAGAGCCGGACGAGGGTTATTGCTTTGGAGCACGAAGAGAAGGCGGTAGCACCATATACAACAAACATGGTTGTCGCTCGGGATTTTCAGAGATGGCTGGCCATCTTCGTCACAGCGCTGACCTTCTTGTGCTCAAGAACAGCGGCTCAGACTATTGCACCGTCAAACACCACACACGATCTCCTTCCCTTCTCGTCCTCCCCCAGATTCATCCTGAATGGCACCGAGTTTGCCGATCTGCCTGAGATACAGATGGCACCATTGGGTCCTTATGCGCAAATGTCACATCAAGGCTTTGTGCAAATTCGAGTGCAAGGACATCTGGTCAATATCGATGCCTCCAATGCCAACGACATTGCAGACGTGGATCAGTTTTCCTATATTTCCTGCGATCCAGAAGATTATCCTAACAACTTGGATGCCAGCGAAGTCTTTCGCATTGTGGTGAATTCACCAAGGGCAAACATCGTCATCCTATACAGCGAGACAAGCGACCATTGCATTGCGACAGGCCTAGACGGGCTCCCGACAATCGGAGGAATCTTGACCACCACCGACAGCGCCACTGCATCCAGGTTGGCGAAACTGGACCTGACACAAGAAAGCACCGGCACAGCCACGATCCTCCCAGATCTGACGTCTTACACCAATTCCTCTGCGCCTGGGTTCAACGGGAACGGTGGCATTGGCCAATCCCCAACAACTGCAGTTGCCATGATAATTTTGTATTCGATTACCGGCATTATCACCGCTCTCTTCGTTGTCATTATTGTCACCGGTGCCATCCGGGCCCACAGACATCCTGAAAGGTATGGGCCTCGAAACATCGCGGGCAGAGGGAGACAGAGCCGCGCAAAGGGTATTGCACGTGCCATGCTCGAGACCCTCCCAATTGTCAAGTTCGGTGATCATCAAGACCTTCCCGCTGCCAAACCAACGGAAGGATCAGACATTGAAATGAATGCTGGAAATACCCCCGGGGGCGACGGCCATAATCCGGATTCAAACAACAAAGCCGCGGCTGGAGAGGTTGTCACTTCCGAATCCAGCAGCGACCGAGCGGCAGCAGTGATCGCCACCAACAACCCAGATGGCACCGATGCAGAAGGTCAACTGGGCTGTTCGATCTGTACCGAGGATTTCAAGAAGGGAGAGGAAGTGCGTGTATTGCCCTGTAACCACAAATTCCATCCTGACTGCATTGACCCATGGCTTCTCAATGTCAGCGGAACGTGTCCGCTGTGTCGAATCGATCTGAGACCGCAGAATCAAGAGATTGAAGGAGAGGAACGGAGAGGTTCGACCGCCACAGCGGACCAGGATGGCCAATTCCCACCGCCACTCCCTCCTGCTAGGCCCGCCGACACCAACGGCAGTCCCCAACGAGGGGGACGAAGGGAAACTGTCTCCAACCTTCGACACCTGGCGTCCGGGTCTCGAGACGAGCGCATTGCAGCGCTGAGGCGGTTACGGCAGGAGACTCTGCGATCCAACCGTCCGACAAACGATGAAGAGCGGTCTGGTCTAGCCAGGAGGTTCCGAGAAAGATTCCGAATCCGAACTGAAAGGCGTGATGCCACGACCGAATGAACAGTTACGAATGTTATTTACAGGCTCTGGACGCCAGTATAATGACTCGATGATCGAGATGGTGTGGATGAGTCGCATGGTTTTGTACCGAAGCACCGTTTCTAAAAAGTTTGGTCTTTTTTTTGGTACGCGCAACGTGGTGATGCGATGACTATGAATTTTTTGTCCACCTTTTTGCAAAGACGAAGAGGAAGAATGTAAGGCGCCAATGAAGCGCGGATAGCGCATTCAGCCGAGTGTTTCGATTTCATGAGCGATTTTTAGGAGCCAGGCCTGTCCCTCTTATCTATATACGGGGTCTCTCCGATGGGGTTTCGTGGACTGGCATATGTTTGACCAGCCTGTACAATGGTTTTGCGGATGCATATTCTGGGAGTATATCTCTAGCTACCTACCCAGCCACCTGGTTAGGCAAGTAGGCATATTGATCCGAGTCACGATTGTTGTGTGACTGACTTGGGGACAAGCCATCAAGAGAGGGAGAGGGATAGGAAGAGGGAGCGTGCCGTTGGTGTAACCATCAACCCACCCGCCATATCATATGTGTTATGTGTGTGCATGTGTGTGTTTGTATGCATTTCTTGGAGCACGAGATATACAAGCACAAGTACATCAACAACAAGTGTAACGCACTTGTATATGGAAGAAAGATGTAAATGATACCGCATAGCTATTCTATCTCTACTTTTACTTTTACTTCTACATCTCCTTCTCCGTCTACGTCTACACTCTCTGACCGAGTCTAACCGACTGATCGGTCTAATTAGTACTTCCACGCCTGGCGTAATGTCTGTGGTGTCACGTTATAGCGCTATAGCGATGATATCGGGACTCTAACACGCTGTACTGAGACGGTGTAGAATCTGTAGGTGTGCGAGTACTTGTATAAATAATCATTCCATTTACAAGGACCCGTCTGCATGTAACCGGACAGTGGCCGCCCGTCCCATGACCCTCCGTTCCTGGTCAGAAGGAGTAGTACTTGCTGACCATGCTATAGGAAACGAGACGCTTGGCAAGCAACGGCTTCCTGCTCTGTACTGTGTCCAGCCTTTCCTATGCTGTCCTACCTGTCCTGCCATGATCTGTACCGTGATGGAACAAATTTCCCTCTCTTGCGCCCAGCGCCTTTTTGGGTGCGAGGTGCTTCATCTGCGTCGTTCGGGGTCCCCCATCAACGAGTCCACGCCACTGCTCATACCACGTGAGATCTCGTCTGTGATATCCCTCGCCGCGGTCCATCCTCGGGATGCTCTCGCGGATGGCGACGTTGACTCAGGGCCTGAATCTCGCATCCTCTCCCTCTCCATGTCCCGCTCGCTCCGGTCATAGTGGGCGTCGCCTCCAGGGCCGCCACCAGGGCCACTGCCCGAAAACCACCCGCTGACACCAGCGGGGATCCAGCCTCCACCAGCACTGTCTCCACCGCTGGTTCGCCGACGATCATGAGGATCTGCTGGCGTGTTCGAGCCTCCTGTGGCTTCGTCGTAGTCGACATTTTCAAATGATTGCTCACTTCGCGACTTGGCCTTCAATCCACCGCCCATGGCCAACCCAGATCCTGAGCTTGAGGGTCGCTTACTATGTCCCCCGTTTCCTCCCCGCCCATTGCCGTCGCCCGGAGCAGCGCCATATGCGAGGTCCAAGTTCTGCTGCTCGCTGTCCAGCATCCTTACCAGCCCCAATAACCTGTCACGTTGTGCAGTGATGAATGAAGACTTCTCGGCCGTGGACTGACCGGGGATGTTCTCGAACTTGAAGAGGTTCGGGGGGATGGAGATTGAGGCGGCTTCAGCAGCTGCAGAACGATATGTTTCTTGAGAGGGGTTGGATGTAGAAGCCAGACCCGCAGCGAAACTAGATACCATACTGTACACCCCCGCCGACGTTGCACCGGGTTGAGTAGGGGTGTTGGTCCTTGCGCCAGGCATGGCAAAGCGCGAAAGGAGGTCTGACGCATAGCTTGCGTAACCTCCTACTCCGGCTGCTTGTTGCTGGCCAGCGTGCTGTTGTGGACTCTTCTGGCCCAAGATCTTCTCTCGTGCCCATTCAATTGCTATATTCATGTAACCCAATCCCATCTGTTGCAGCTTGTCGTGGGTTTCACCAATGAACTGGTCAATCTGGCGTTCATGGTGGACGATGTACGGCTCCAAATAGTCGAGGTAGAGTACCTTGGCGCCCTGAGTCTGAGGGAGGACGAGGTAGAGGAGGAAGATGAGGCGGAGCCATGAGTAGAACGGGATCCAGCCTATGATGAACAAGGTCCAGGACTCGAATAAAAGGGTGAGGGACAGAATGGTGAAGTATATCAACCACGGGTGCGTTTGAGCAGGGTCATTTGTGCGCAACGCTTTGTAGGAGAGGTAGGCTGGAAGGAGGATCGTGGTGACGGAGCTGCATAAGAAGAGCAGTGAGTTTACAGGGTCTCAGTGGGAAGTCCACTGCTGGTGTACTCACGCTATGAGGTCTGCTATGATCCCAAACATGGTGACTTGGAGGAGTGACTGAAGACCAATGCTGGAGGATCAATGGCTTGAACTCAGGTAGTTGAGGAAGGAGTTTAAAAGTATCTGGGACACCCACCAGGCAGCCAAGTTAGATACAGCATGCGGTACAAGGTGGCTTTTTCTTTGAGTTTTCCAGACAACAGATGTCCGGAACAGCGGGTTTGAGGAAAGCCAAAGAGCCAAAGTCGGTGTGCCTGACGGAGGAGCAAGTGAGAGGATGAGGCTGCGCCGACTCCACATGCGGGCAGCTCAGCCCTGCGGATCCGAACCCAGCCTCGTCTCTTATCGATAAGGCGCGGGGCAGCTGCGGTGAATGCTCGGCCGTAGTCGGCAGTCGGGATATCTAATACGGTGGATCTTTTCAGACATCATGTGCAGGTTTGATATTTTTTCCGACAGCGACATCAACCCATCATTCCTCGGTACCTTTGAAATTTGGTGTTTATAGGGAAAATTGACGCGATTCGAGGCTGGCGATCCGAATTAGACCTGAAACAGAACCGAGAGCCTTGTTGCATAACCACACAACTCGACACACGCCTCGCTTCCTACTGGAGAAAAACAGCATCAGTTGACCATCCACTCGCCTCTTCCTACTGGTCCCTGCATCAGGCCTTTAAACTTCTCGCCTCGGTACCCGGCGACGATCTCGTCAAATGATTGATTGTCCTCGTTGAGCGGCAGTCGTTTTTCATTTGCTGGAGGTGGCCCCCCCTGAAACTACGTGGCATCGAGGTCTTTCCACAACAACCAGCGCAAAGATTTGCCATCTGCTTTAGACAACGTCGAACGTTTTCGTGAGTCTTGCTACCAGATTCCGGGGTTTGAGTGTGAGTGGCGTGATGCCAATCGGAAAGATCCATCGCCTCTCCACAGTTTGTATATAAACTCGGTTCGTTTGGTTTCCTCCTGCATCTTCCGGTCAATTTCGTCGCCAAAGCGCCACATTTTCCTTCAAGCAAAGAACTCACCCATTTTCAAAATGTGCATCGCCATAATATCCACTGCACATCCTTCCTATCGACTAATTCTGATCGACAACCGCGACGAGTATCTAAATCGACCGACCGATGTTGCTGGATGGTGGCCAGACCCCCACACCCATGTTCTTGGAGGCCGGGATATGCTCCGCGACATCCATGGGACATGGCTGGGAGTGACGAGAACAGGCAAGGTCGCTGTACTCACCAACTTCAAAGAAGACGTCACGCCGCCTCCCACGGCCGTCAGCCGCGGTGCTATCATCAAAAAGTTCTTGTCCGAAGATGTCGGTCCCGTTGAGGAGTTTGTCAAGGAAGTTGTCAACACCGGCGTTGCCAAAGATGCCGGCGGCTTCAGTCTCGTGTGCGGTCACATAGGCGAGAAGCTTGCCGTCATCTCGAATCGTGCAGAAGATCAAAGCCAAGTACCGTGGATCGCGGGGGACGTGGTACATACGGTCGGTCTGAGCAACGCCCACTTCTTGGACCGATCATGGAAGAAGGTCACCTTGGGCGAAGAACTCATGTTGAACACGATCCGGCAGAGCATCGAAAACCAAGAAAGCGAAGATGAGCTGATATCGCGGTTTCTGGACCTGCTCAGCCATGAAACCCTTCCGCGGAACGGCGAACCCGAAGGATCCGGCCTGGAAACGTATATTCCCTCGCTCAGACACACCATATACGTGCCGACCTTGGGACGAAAGGACACGAGTTATCACCTAGAAGATGACGAGATTGCCGCTGCCAAAGTCCACGAGAAAGTCAACATTGTAGGACACCACACACCGGTGCGGCGCGACTCGCCGTCGATCAACCCGCCGTTTCGGGCCCGACCGCTGGGCGTCAGTGGGCTCTATGGGACGCAAAAGCAGACTGTTGTACTTGCCGACCAAGACAACAACGTCCGGTTTTTCGAGAGGACGCTATTTGACGCAGACTCGAATCCCATCCCATTCGGCCAGGGTGACGTGGACGTGAAATTCAAGATTGACCGGATGTCAAGTTGAGAACCGCCTTTGCGTGTGACTGGTTCCGATTTGGGTCTGTTTTACAGGGGTCAAGAGAAAGCCAAAGGTTATTTTCGGACTGCTGGGGGTTTTATGACAAAGGCACGTAGAGAGTATGTGTGCGTGTGCATGTGTGTGTGTGGCATTGGCATTGGCATCGGCACTGTTTTTCAACGGTCAAAAGAGCTTTTACTACTCTACAACTACACCAGACGTGGGGTTATACGACTTTCTTTTCTAGCTTCTTCTTTTTTCGGAGAGAGAAAGTGTGTAAGTGAGTGTGATGGTGGCAAAGAACTCTGGAGCATACCTAGCCTAGATGGGAGCAATAGAAGGAATTGATGTTTATTCGTGTGGTTCGGACTTGGACGAACAAATCATCACTACTACATTGAAATCAGATCAGATCGCTGACTGGAATGACGCGAAGCAGAGCGAACAGAACAGGATATGACAGGACAGGACAGGACAACTCCGGACCTCCATCGGGTAGGAAAGTAAAGTAAAGTGAACAGAGAGATTCAACAAGACGAGACCAACCAAAAAAATAAAAAAACAATAAAAATACCATGATCGCTGATCGCCAATATATCAAATGTATACACAATACAACATGCACAACACATATATAGTTGTCCCGTGCGCCCAGAATGACTAGCTAGGTAAACAAGTAAACCCCTTTTTCTTCCCGTTGACCGGGTTCGCAGGACTGTGTACCTAGCTTTCTAACTAGCTCTCCCCCTCTCTTCCCTCCAATTTCACGTAAAGACACAACCTTGCCAAAAAGCCTAGTTAGCCTAGAGCGATTCAACCCGAAATACTAGCAGAAATGGCACGGGCGAGTTTCCGTGTCCGCGGGCTCTGCACATGCGCGTCGAAGAAGAAGCCTCGTCGCTGAAATGTTTCGAGGCGCTCTGTAACGAAGGCCTCGTCGAGACGACACAGCGACGAGTTCGTCGATCCCAACGACCAACTCCAGCTCCTGGCAAAGGCACAGCACTGCGCCGCGAACCACTCGGCCACGGGGCTCCCCTCGTCGGCGCACGAGAAGCCTACGATCAGAATCCACAGCCTGATGTCCTGGGCGCCGACCCAGCCGAGGGACGTGGTGGGTATTTGTGTGAGGATGTCCTTCAGCATTGGCGCCATGACCTTGACCGTCTTTGCGCGGCCCGTCACGTTCATCGCGAGCAGGGTCCACATGATGATGGCGGTCCTCAGCGCGTGTGTCTTGGGGTCGTGAGTCGTCAGTGCCAACAGCCTGTTTCGGATGGCCATGTTGCGCGTAGTGATCCAGTGGGTGACCTGCAGGGCTCGGGACGGTGACGTGAACGAGGTCTGCAGGCGGCTCTTGACGTCGTAGGACTCGACCAGCTGCTCGATCACATCCCTCAGCGCCGAAGGTACTATCGATGTGTCCCTGTCCAGCAGGGAACTGGCGACGCTCTCAGACTGGATCGGCGATAGTTCGTGGTCCCCCAGACAAAGAGCACTGGCGGGACCAGGATCGTAGTCACATTCAAATAGACAAGGCTTGAGCCGGACGCACGCGAGATACAGATCACTCATGGCGAGCTGACCCTGCAAATTCTCGTCCTGGATGGACATGAGCCCGCCGTGTCGATCCAGCAGGTCGACAGCAGCCTGTAGGTGGGTTGTCGCCGCCGCGACGTCGTCACGGTAACACTCGGCCGAGGTCAGAAACACGATGCAGATCAGCAACTGTCTCAGTTGCTCGTGGGTCTGAATGGGCTGCGTTTCGATGCGGGAGCGCAGTAACCGGAGCGCGTTGCGCATGTAGTAGTCGTCTTTCCCAGTCACCGCCGTGGAAGGGAGGCGGTCAATGAACTGGAGTCGACTGGCAGAAGCGCTTAGAAGACAGTACATGGTCAGGCTGTCCTCGACAACTGTCCGCATGATGCGATTAACGGCGCTTTGAAACGTGTATACACCCTGACGAAGGACCGCCATCTCGTTCGGCCAAAGAGTGGGATGATAAAAGTAGACGTAGTAATGCAGGAGGCCCGCCACGGCATTGTCGATTTTAACAGATGCCGCATCAAAGGGGTCTGCCCTATGTAGGATCGTCTCACTGGTAGGAGATGGCGTTGTGACTCGCGAAGACTGGTTGCTGTTCCGCTGTGCCTCCCTCTTCCTGTGTGTTTCTCGCGCAGCATGAGCCCTTCGCTCGACATCGTCCAGAGCGCGATCTTTTTGAGGGCGTTTTGGGTGGCAATCCACAAAGAAGACTCTGACTTTTGGCATGTTGCAGGCCACAAGTTGGCAGT
The DNA here is from genome assembly GCF_001642475.1 of Fonsecaea monophora. Lineage (NCBI taxonomy): Eukaryota > Fungi > Ascomycota > Eurotiomycetes > Chaetothyriales > Herpotrichiellaceae > Fonsecaea > Fonsecaea monophora. The sequence goes on from NW_019174060.1 coordinate 57,223, forward strand.
TGTGTCGCTTGGGTTGGTATAGATCTGAGGTGAAGATGGAAATACTCGTCACCTCTGTCGCCAAAGAGTAATACTGTCCATCAAGTAGCATTCTCGAAAGAGATGCACTGACGAGAATGGTATTTAACTTCCTTGGGAGGTGGAAGTTGACTTGTGTTCTCTCATGCTGAACGTTGTCGTCGTCGTTGTGATGGTCATATCTTGAATACCACTCCTTGTTTTTTTCCTGCACACACTCTCTAAGGTATCATTGCCACATTTGTTTGTCGCCTACAACTTGACTTCCTGAGTCAGCTGTAGTTGGAGAGTGATTGGTCGTGTGAAGCAGCCCGCCTTGAGCCAAGCTGGGCCCAAGCGATGTGCCTCGTATAGATGCCGTGTCCCCAGCGAATGGCGGGATGCCGCCCAATGCGTGTCCGAACCCAAGAATCCACTCTGAGGGGCAGGGATTTCCGAGGAGCCTGGATATACTGGGGTAAGCTGGCAGTCGAGCAATAGCGGAAAAAGGAAAGTTGTCGAAAAGGAGTTGGTATATCGTTGTGGCCCCGAGGAAAATTTGAGTGGCGAAGAAAAGAAAGATGGCCGAATGAGTCGAGGACTTGGTCTACAACAGCAAAGGGTTCTGGTTGCTTGTTTCTGGAGCGCTCGATTATGTACTCATGGACCACTGGTTCACTTCCAGAATGGCTGTAGCCTCCTTCTCAATGAACTTGAGCGCCCTCAACAATAGCGTAGGCCCCACGGAGATGCGGCTGACACCTGCCCGTTTCAAGGCTTCAATGGTACAGCCCTGCGCAAGGACGGCCAGTTTGCCGTCCAGTCTGTTGGCCATGGTCCTGACCTCGTCTTCGCTGATGACCTTCTTCCTCACGCCCCAGACAAACACGGTTGTAGCACCCGCGTCAAGATAGGCGCGCCCACGCTCCACCACGTCGTCAATCGTCCCGTCGAATCCCAGGACGTCTGTGCGGGCGTTGACCACGAAATCGGGGACCCCTACCTCCCTGGCCGCTCGAACGGCCGCCTCGATCCGGCTCTTTGCTTCGTCGAGGGGTCTCAGCTTCGGAGGTTGGGAGCTGTTGTCGACGTCCTCGATGTTACAGCCCACGACTCCAATCTCGATGGCCTGTCGGATCGAGTCTCCCGGATCCGCATACCCGTCCTGTAAATCTGCCGTCAGCGGCAACGTATCGGCCTTGCCGGCGTTGCGTAGACCAGTAGCCACCCGGCGAACCCCAGCCAGATTGTCGTCGAGCGACATGGTGTCTTCATTCACGATGCCCATGCTGGCCGCGATGGCAAAAGAGGCACTCGCAACGGCCTTGGTCGAGGGGAGGCCTGCCACCACCGAGGCGGTACAGGCATCGTAGACGTTTGTCAGGATGAGGGGATGGCCAGGGACATGGAAGGATTTGAGCTGGCGGGCGAGCTGATTGAGCTCTTCGGAAGATTTGGCCATGGTGAATCAGTAGTAAGGGTGGCTTGCCCTGGTTTGTAGGCACGTAGAAGCAATCACAGCGAAGATGTGCGGACAAATGTACAAAGTTCCTGTCCCAAAGGTGCAGGAAGAGAGAGATCAATGAGACAAACGGTGGTGCAGGATGGTGATGGGTGGACAATGTGATTCAACCCAGCCCAGCGGCACAGTTACACAACAACCCCCATAAGTATACCGAGTACGCCCTGCTAATCACTTTCTTTGTTGCCCTCGTATTTCTTTGGTTCGAGCGTACCACCCGCACCTCCACAACTGGGCACTTTTACGCAGCGCAAGCGAGAGTTTCCGCGGCCTCAGGCGATGGGCATCAGGCGAGCCACCCACGCTCCGCGCAAGGGTCTTTGTACTCGGTACCGAGTACAGATGACAAGCTCAAACAAATTTGTCAAAGTCGACCAAAGTCGATCAACCCTTAGACCACCTGCCTCAGACTTTTAGCCTCCAACTACTTGAAAAAAACCCACTGACTAACGATCTCACAGTATCCTGCCACCCTGCCTTGAGACTCGACTACGGGGGAACTGGCTTCGTACACGGCAACGAGCAAGAAATACGGGCGATGCGCCTCGCCGCCCTCGTGCCTGTCGGAGCATGTTCTCTGAGATCTCGACGCCGTGCGGCGACCGCGCAGCAGCCCCCTTCACCGCTCACCAACAGAACCAGCCGAAGCTGCATCCCAGATCGAGCAGTCGCGCCAGCCTGGGAGGGCATCCCCGACCAGTCGACGCAGTGTTGGCCATTCTGGAGCGCCATCGAGCCCGTGCACCGATCGCGGTACTTGTGTGTACTCGTTGAAAAAAGCCGGGTTGTCGTAGGTGTTTTGGGCCATTTTTGGGCATGGAACGTCTTTTGTGTGCTGTGAGAATTGAACTTGTGCGGAGAACAAAGAGTAAAGGTCAAGGACCTTCAATATGTCTTTGCGTCTCCTTTACGTCTCCTTTGACCTTACACAGGAAGAGGCCCGTTGACTCGAATACGTCGTATACCCAAGTCGTGACTCACACATTGATAGAGAAAGAGTACACAATAACCCCCAAGAATGGCGACACCAGCGGTCACAAACCAATACTCTGACAAACACTAGAGAAAGACTCCAATTGATCCTGCCAGGAGGTCTTGATGCCCCGGTCTTTTTACCGAATGTGCCTTTTCCCATCCATCCAGATTCCCGTGGCCACCAACTGGAATTGCAATGCCAGCTACCGGATGCAATCAAAACAGACCTGTTTCCCTGCACCTACACATGCACGCAACCCCTACCACAACTCACAGACGGGCTCTTTCTTCTCACACTGGAAACTCTCCCGGAAGTCCCTTGAGTTGGCCATGGTGCCCAGAATCCTGGCAAACTTGGGCGCATGAGGGTCCAGGTAGATTCGTTGAATGGCAGTTTCCTTCCTGGTCTTTCCGCACCACCAGTTGGCGTAGTTGACAAAGAACAACTGCTCCTGTGTGAAGAACTCCAGCCCAGGAAGATCCTGGTTGGGCTTCTCCGCCGCGCGCTTCTTCCACGCCGCAAATGCTGCCGCTAGACCACCTGCGTCCGCGATGTTTTCGCCCAAGGTCAGTCGGCCGTTGACATGGAGCGGTTTGTCATCAGGGCCTGGTACAGAAAAGTTGGAGTACTGCTCGACGAAACACTCTGCCCGCTTCTTGAAGTTCTCGACCGTCTTTTCCGTCCACCAGTCGGTGAAATTGCCGTTCTGGTCATAATGGCGACCGGTCGAATCGAATGCATGAGAGAGTTCGTGCCCAGATACGGATCCGAAGGCGCCGTAACTGAGATACTGGGGGACATCGACATCGAAGACGGGAAACTGGTCTAATTAGCACTTGAATGCGCGTCTTGCTCCTTTCACTGAACTGACCTGCATGATTCCTGCTGGGAAAACAATCTCATTGCCGGGAGGATTGTAGTCTGTAAGATTAGTCAAGTGCTAACAAAACACGCAGGGGATTGGAAGCACATACATGCATTCACAGTTGGAACAGTCATATCCCTAAAGACCGTCAACACTTGCAATCAATCCTACGACAAGAAGCAGTCACGAACCACTGATTTCTATCCACGGGCTTGCCCAGAGCCGCCCACTCGCGAGCGAGCTCAGCACGGATGATCGATACGGCATTGCCGAAGTACGTCGAAGAAGTAATGTTGACTGGAGCGTAATATTTTTTCAGACTCGCGGGGTCCATAATGTTTGGACTCTGTAAACAGCATCTATCAGTATTATACAACTTAATAAAAGTCCTGGAACTTCATATACCTTGTCCGGATATCCAATTTTCTGGACAATGTTGTGGACCTTGGAAATGGCCAGCTCAATCACTTCCTTCTCCATCCACTCGGTAACCTTGAGTTTTTCGATGAACTGGTCCTTGATATCGGAGACAATTTGGTCACCAAATTCTTTCGCCTTGGCAGAGAAGGCTTTCTCGACGAAGAAGCGGCTCAGGATCCAGCCCACTCCAAAGTCGACGTGGTCGACGCACGTTCGCCATCGTTCCGGTTTTGTATCTGGGTCCTAGGTCATGTCAGCATCGGAAGGCTGGAAGGTCACTTCGAGGAAGCATGGTACCTTGCCCTCCAGCTCGTTTGAAAATCGTTTGAGAGGAGCAACCGCATCGGCCTCGATGAAGCTGGCGTACGACTGGACTACCTTCCACATGAAGTATGTGTGCAGAGTCTTTTCTGGTGTATCCGCCAGCAGTTTACTAAGCTCCTTCATGTATTGTGGAGCCATGACTATGACTCGCTCCAATTGGTAGTTTGAGGGTACCAGGCTATGGAGGATTTCCGACAGCTTCAGTTGTGGAGTTAGAGCATCAGCATCAGCTAGAGACATGGGGTTGTAGTATTTCTGTCCTGTACGTTAGTAAGTTCGGGTTGTGAAACAGTGCTCCAGCTCACCGTCACGTCGTTGCGGTCTTCAGCAGTCGGCGAGGCTTTCGCAAGCTGCTTCTCGAACTCGACCAGATCATGAGCATCGACTACATCTCCGGAGGCCCCATCTTGGAGTGCCGAGAGAACTTCCGAAGCCACGCCTTCATACTTCTTCACGAGCTGTTCGTCTTCGTACATTTCCTGTGCAGGTAAACCGATGCTCCAGGGAGCCGCGATGGAGACGACCACCGTATCTGGATCTTTGTCGTCGGCACCGGTGTCAGCAGATATCACGGTCGACATTCCAGTCTTGAGCATAAATGCAATGGTGGCAGAGAGGTCGCCAGATGAAAAATGTTTCGCGGTGTCGTTGAGTATCTCGATCAATGGCGCAACCCCGACTTTCGCGATGGTGTCCTCATCCAAACAAGCATCATAGGCCGCTTTGAGCTTGTCGAAATTCTCCTTGTCCACCGAGCCTGTGGTACTGTCGAGTGTGGCAGGGGAGAAGTAAGAATGCTGGAGCAAATATAAGCACAGGAACCAAGATCGTTGATGGGGTGCCAGGGACTCACCGCCGACAAGCCGGGGTACGGATTTTCGAGGATATGGCGGAGTAGCATCTGAGAATTCTCGCTCATGATGGTGCCGGTAAAAGCATCGCCTTGGTCGGGCCGTAGATCATGACGCTCCCTCCAACCTCCGCAAACCAGCTCCTCGAAGTCGGTGCATGGGTCAAGGGTTTGGTAGTCGGGCGACAAGTTGTAAAGCAGCTCCGAGGAGGCATGAACACACGCAGGCGTGAGACAGATGTCAGCCCCCTTATGTTCGGGTTCTTTGCTGTTTGCTTCGGGGTTGTCAGCAACCAAACGGAGCCGTGAACCAGTTTCACACAGCAAGACTCACTATTGAGGGAGAAAGGCAAAACATCGGGCCCGTCATTCTTCACAACGAAGCCGGCATAACAGAGCCATGTGACGAAGAGGACCATGAAGGCGGCGAAGGCACGCCAATGAAACGCTTCCCGGAGGCGGCGACCGCACGAAGCGCAGTAGGATGCGGGAGTCGGCGCCCTGCTTTCCTCATCTTGTACCAGAGGAGCCTTTTCGCCGATGTGCTCATGGCCACTCGACAGTGATTGACGATCCATCATGGCAGGAACGGCGTCGTGCACAGGATGAATGGCATGAAGGGAGTAAAGATGGTGAGATGGGGTCGAGTTAAAGGGAACATGTTTGGCTACGGAGATTTGGTGGTGGCGCGGTGGTTGCCGTCCTACGCATGGGTGGGAGTGAGTTGGTGCCACTTGGGGGGCGGGAACAGGGGAACTGTGACACCTGCAGCGCCCGTTAGGCGTTCCTGAAAGAGAGGAGGAGCCTTACTGGTGCCTGAGTGGGTGTTGTCACCAGCCTTGGGTTGTAGCTTCAAGCTTCCCCGCACAGACACCGGAGCTGCGGGCTGTGAGCTCCTGCGCGCGTTGTGACTTCCTAGGATGCCAATGCCCACACAAAACTGGCTAGGCAACTAGAGCTAGTGTAATATTTAGGCACCTAGGTAGGCAGCAGGCTCTGGCGATCCTCAAGAAGCGAGTTGGCGGAGGCCACCATACTCAATGACCAGGTAGGCTGCCAGCTTCTACCATCAGTTCTTTTACTACCTAGGTCCTGTATGTACTGGTATATCCACCTCCCAGTCCTCGCACTGCCCAAAAATTCCTTTCCTGTCTATATCTCCGACTGGGTACGGCATGTGGGATAATGCACAAATGTCAAGCCTCAAAGGGGAGAGTCCATGCCAATTGAAAAGGTACTGGCGCAAAAGAACCCTGAAACAAGAGGGCTGAAAAGTCCCCCCACCGTGATGAGCGGCGGGACAAGTTATTGATGTCTCGGAGGATTTTTGAGGATGGAGAGTCAGGTTGGGGGTTGTGATGTCCGACTCACGCATTGAGGTCGCTCCGTATGTAGTGTTCCTTTAGGACACTACGTGATGAATATATTTAACAAGTGAATGAGGAAATAAAGGAGGAAGGTCGCTCGAAGTATCGGAACGCATATCTTGGTGCCGGCTGTAGCGATACCTCTCAAAGTCATACCACGGCGATGGAACTTTGAATGAGAAAGAAGGAGAGCTCGCATGCAGTCTCACAATGTGGGTGGTGAAGTGTTAAGTACCAGTACCGAGTAGGTAGCGTGTGACCCAGAAGTCGCTGGGGAAACTTAGACGAGCCCTTCAACCTATCGATGGTCCAATTGACAATATCAAAGGTGAGATGTGTGTATGACTACATGGCAATGCCACCGAGACAGACTACATCCTCCCTGCCCAAGAACTGGCCCAAAGACATTCTCTATCTCGACAAACTCCATATTCCGCCTCCATTATCACCAGAACTACTCCTCTCATCAGTGACCAGAGCCACCTTCAGACCGTCCGATTCACTCCCCGTGATTCCCGATTCAGCACTCACGTCGCCATCTCCGCTGGTCCAAATAAAGTCCATCGCCGACCCCTCCCACCCAGCGTACCGACAGCACGGGTTGTTTGCGGCGCGCCCCCTGGCCCCGTCGTCATTCGTGATCCTCTACCTCGGCACGCTGCACACGTCGTCGTCAGAGTCAGCTTCGACATCGGACTACGACCTCAGCCTCGACCGCGAGCTGGACCTCGCCATCGACGCCGCGCAGTGCGGCAACGAGGCGCGCTTCATCAACGACTACCGCGGCATCCGACCCGAGGGCCCCAACGCCGAGTTCCGCGACTGTTGGGTCGAGATGCCTCCACCGACCTCCCGCGGCGGCGAGGCGAGATGGGAGAGGCGGATCGGCGTGTTCGTGCTGAGTACCGGCAAAGCCAACCGGAAGGACGGCGGGAAGCAGAGGGCGAGGGGGATCGCAAAGGGCGAGGAGATCGTGGTTAGCTATGGCAAGGGATTCTGGAGGGCGAGGCAGCAGGAAGAGGAACTGGGTCACTGACAAGGGGACTCGAAGGGGCTGATGGATGACGCCAACGAGAATGGCTGGGGCTTTTGCTCGAAAGCGACAACGATGAGCTTGTTTCCTATTGACTGACAACCCTCGACGAGTCGCGGTCGTGACTTGGCACAGGAAAGAAAGGAAGCCCTCATCTACATCCATCACTCGTGGCGCTCGACCATCTACAAACTTCAAACACCTACTCGTCAAGCTCTAAGCTAACGTTACTCGGCAACCCAATTATGGCTGCGAGAGTCCCGGCACCTTTGTGTCCGTCAATCAATATCTGGGCGGGCCTGATCAATCCCTATCCAACAGCCTATATGTACTAGGTACGTCTCGCATTTTTCACGCCCAGCTAATCCATCAACACCATCTTCGAGGCATCAAGGTCGCCCTACCCTATAACATCCCACACACCACGCAAATACTTTTTCTTCGACAGTGCTCTGACCAGACTATTGGAATTCCTTCCGTCTCCTCACTCTCACCTTGGCGCTCATCGGCGGGACGTGGTTCGGTCCCGCCCAGTAGCATTCAGGTCTAATACCCTTCCCATTCCAGTTCCCACCAAGGCCCCCTTCCATGACCATCTGGATCTCGTACCGCGAGAGCAGATACGCGAGCAACAGCTTCAGTTCCTGCGCGGCAAAGAATCTTCCAGGACAAGCGTGCCGACCATGTCCGAACCCGAGGTATGAGGGAGAGGTGGCGATGAAGGAGAGGTGGGCTTTGTCCAGGTACTCCTTCTCCCGATCTGCTCTATCTCTATCACCATCCCCGAGTCCACTGGAGACTCTGTCTCTCAATTCCACGAACCGGAAAGCCTTGTATTTGTCGGCTCCCTCATAAAGGGTCTCGTCATTATGGCACCCCCAACTGTGCGTGGCGACCATACATCCTTCGGGTACATGTATCCCATCGGGCGTCGTGATGCCCCCCGGAGCAACGACCTTTTGGTTCACTCCCACACCTATGATACTCGCGCGTCGTGAACTTTCTCGAAGAGCAGAGTCGAGGTAGTGCATTTTGGCGATAGCCGTGCGCGACCACATCCTCGAAGCCTGTCCCGATCCGGCGTCTGGCTCCATGTTGTCCCAGGCCTCCTGCCGCAGCGTTTCCAGGACACGCTCGTTGCGCGGTGCGGCAAGGATATCCAGCAAGGCATTGGTGCCGATGAAACTGGTCGTGTGGACGGACGCGAAGTTCACGTGCAAAAGGCGCGCACAGATGATCTGCGGGTCTGCCTCGTCCGGCGACAGATACGATTTGGTGAGCGATCGGGTCAACAGCCATTGGAGAAAGTCGTTCTTTGCTGTGTCGCCCGGCCGCTCCGTCTCGCTGTTCTTGTGTTCTGCCTCGGAGTCGCTGGTGGTTACGTCCTGGAGGCCCTGACGCCGGAGAATCTCGGGCGTGAGGATTTCAGTGTATGCGCGGGTATGCTTACGATTAGAGGATGTCACTATCCGAGAGACAAGAGGCCGGAGTATGCCAGGGAAGAGTCGCAGTATCGTTGCAGAAAAGGCAATATCTTCTGCAAAACCGATTGCATTCTTGAGGTATTCCTCGTCACGACCTGAAGGCCATGTTTGATTAGCATTTTGGACAGTGAACACTACCGATGCAAATTTTCTTCTAAAGAGGACGGCGATGCTCTCTCGAGGACGATGTATGCTCTTCTGTGTCAGGCGGCCTGGGGCCTGTGGATCATTCTACGCACCGTCCACTTTGACCCGCCTCTTTGCCAGAAGGAAGGGAATCTACTCACATAGTGGAAGCCCGACAAAGACTCTATTGGAAATTCGGGCAATGATCTTGGTGAGACTGTCGAAGAGCACCACGGTCTTCCACCCGTCGGCGTCAGGGTAGTATTCAAAGTCGGGATCAGCTTCGCTGCCCCAGATTTGATCTACTGCTGCGGCTAGTTCGTCGCACACTTCGGGCGTGACATTGAAGACCTGCCTAGTCAACTCGGACTTGATGACGTCTAGCAAGGGGCATGAAGCGTCAGCGAGGTTCAAATAGAGTGCAACTGGGGAAAGAAAATGCCAAGTTTCAGGTCCAAGGACCGAAGACGCCAGAGTAAGGAGAAGGGGAAACAGACCGAAGTGAACAGTTGGATCCATAATCTCGGGCTTGGGGAAAGTATATCGGGTCTGTAGGATATGCTTGTGGGCGCCATTGACACTGAGGACGTTGTCAGGCTGGGCGATCAGCCAGGATGTGTTGGACGGCGGGAGCAGAACGACCTCGCCATCGAGAGTGGCGAGGATGCACGGCTTGTTGTGGCGGGCATACTGTGTTGGAGAGTGTGGTCAGATGAAGATGGACAAACAGTGCGCGATAGGCATTGTCACAAGAGGATATCAATGGCAACGAATGACATAGGCCATTGCTTCTCTCCTCCCTTCTCTGATGTCGTACCTGTTCCAAGATAACCGAGGCCAATGGCTGAGAGAAAGAATGGAATAAAGAAGCTGCGAGGATAATGGGACAGAGACAGCAGCACCTATAAGCCCCCCTCTGACCCAACATTTAGAAACCTACCTGATCATATGCCCTCCTCAAGGCCTCTTCGTAATTGATGGAGCACCACAGCCTCGTCCTCAGATCGCACAGGACCCATGCTCTATCGTTGCGCGCAACCCACGGCAGATCCGGCAGTGTCGGGCTGCTCTTCCGGCGCCAGTGCAGCAGTAGAAAGGCGAGCAGCAGGCACACTGGGAAGACGATGTTCAGGGGGTTTGTAGTGAGGGAGATGGAGAGGATGTCAGTTGGAGACCTGGAGGCATCGGAAGCCATGGCGGGCGACCCTAAAGCGTGGGTTCAGGCCTGTTCCTGGTCTGTGCAATTTGGCTTTGTCCAAGAGCGCCGGCCCACCCCTCTCTACCTCCCTCCCTCTCTTGTTTCCCTCGGCCAGCTTGTCTTTCAAGGCAGGAACAGGACAGGTAGGATCTAACGGTCCGGCGGGAACAAAGTCAAGGGTCCTGAAGCAGAGTGCTGTCGTGTCAGAGGTGTTATTGGAGGTAGGGTTGGGGTGGTAGAAGAGCAAAACGCATAGGAGAGAGAAGGATCAGAAATGAGTTTACGTGGCAGGAGAGGACTGACTGAGCAGGTCGCTAGATGCCCGGAGCAGTAGAGAGGCTGAGAGGGTGCTGTAGAGCTCTTGGTATGTGGTTTGTTCTAGGTACAGGTCGACAGGGTACTCGGTACATGAGGGAGTGAAAGAGTTGTAAATACCGAGTACTTACGCAGTCCCTGTTGCCCTTCACCTTCTCTTCACACCTCCCCTTCTCGACTCTTCTCCTTCCCACGTGCCCACCAGTCAATGTAACAAGTCTCACTCTCTCAAATCATTATCCACCATCCACAATCATCTCCTCGGTCTCCCGCCCAATGAGAAATTGCCACACTCCGGACACATCAACAAGTGGTCTTATCATGCCTAGTCACTGTTGGCGGTCGGTGGCCTCACGGTCTGGGTCTAATGCCGTTTAATACTTGAGATGCTTGTGACTTGTCGTTGCTAACGCAGTCTCAGGAAGTTAGAGCGTTTCTGCGCTTGCACCCCCTCGAGCCGCGATGTCATTATCATGCAGACGTCCTCGGTAGAGGTCCCTCAAGCGAAAGCGACATATCCCGAGGGATACGAGCCGCCTCCTTCCACCTACGAGTACATCTGCACTAGCTACCTATATCATGGACGATCACAGCCAGACTGAGGCATTTTTCAATCTCACGGAGAGGGTGAACTCGACCCCTCCAGGTGAATCTGAATCTGCTGTGCCGCCTCGTTCCATACGTCCCAGCACCGGGGCTGGAGCACATAGTCCCACCACAGGAAATGCGACATCAGAGTCTGAAACAAAATCCAGTCCAACAGTCGCCGATCCTCGCGCAAGCTCCGACTCAGCTGCATGACATACCATTCCTGGTGAACCGTCCCATGCGCTGCCATGGCGCCCATTGTCAGACACCAGACTGTGAGCTCGCGCTCCATCTGTTCTTCCAGAGTCTCGCCTGTAAAGAATAATTCCAGGGCTTTGCGCAAGTCGTATGCAAGCTGCAACTTGATGCTCACGGATTCCCCCAGCGGGAAAAGGACTAGGTCGCTGTAGATCAGTGCAGCAAGTCGTACCATATTGTAGAGAGAGTCCTCATGTGAGGGCACCAGATCCAGCGGTGGATCGAGCGAGCATAGCTGGTGCTGCACGGCATTCCTGACTGTACATATATCTCTGATTATAGGTGCCGCGGGAGCCTTTCGGTGATATAGATCGATGCCCAGCGTCGCCCGACATGCTAACATTAGAGCTCGTAAAAGCCCGGGAATTTGCACGCAAGAGAAGCCTCGACCCATCACCAGAGATAGTTGGAATGCACGGGGATCGAGCACAAGGTCCTTGAATGCTTCGCAGGCGTAGCGCAGCTTGTTGGGCCACGGCCAGAGAGGGCGGACGCCGAGTCGAGTCGAGACGAACGTGTCCGCGCTAGAGACAAAGGAGTCAGTAAAACCAATTCAAAGAATGTTGGAGCAGGAGGATGAGAGTAGAACCCACAGGCTGAATACATGGCAGTGATCGGGCAGAGGGGATCCATCTATACCACCCAGAGGTTCGAGAGTGCGGTAAAACCGCTGGATCTGCTGGATTCTGCCGGGCGTCAATTCCATGTTGTTGAAAAGGTGTAGATTCTGCGCTTTGGCCATAGGGGATACGGGATATCTGGACGGCTCCTCCTCGTGAGTTCCAGCAGGCCACGTCACCAAAAGCAGCGCCAGAATTATACTCTTCCAGGGCGGCATCGGGTTCTTCTGGACGATATCTGCAACGGCTTCGAGAGTCTTCCGCTCATGGTACGATACTGCTCGTGCTACCAGTGACCGAGACTGGTGATTCGCCGGAAGCAGTCGTAATCTGTGACCCCCTGCGTTGACAATCTGTGCGTGGAGAATAAAAGGAATTTCCTGTGCGTCCCTCCGTCTCATGACTTCATATCGTTCGGTGGTGATCGGATCCTGGTTCAGCACTGCAGGCCAGACGAAGCGGTAGGCTTGGAATACCGAGCGACAATCAGCAATGCCGAAGAAACCAGAAATTTCCGACACTCAACTGACCACCATCAGGGGATCAGGGACATCGCAACTTCACAAAGAACAAAACGGACGAGGGTTGCAGAGATCGCGACTCACAATGTTCCAGGATATCGTAGATGAAAGGAGGCAGCCCGCTAACCGGGCCCGTGTCAAACGGGTCATAGTTAGCCTGGCCCAGTGAGGTTGTGGAGGTAAAGCTCTTGGGTACCAGCGACAACCCGTGCACGATCTGTGGACGTTCTGGAGTTTTGGGTCGTACCGCCAGCTTCTGTCTGATAACTGGAAGTGTCGAATCGTCACTATCCTGTTGAACATCGTCATCAACCGAACGACGGCTGAGTCTCTTTGGGGAGCGACGGCTCGAGCTGACAGCTTCATCTTCGGCCTGCGGAACGGGTCGCTTGAGTCTGGAGTTCCGCGCTGCATGAGCTCGACGATCTGCATCTTGGAGTTCTTTCTCCCTCTGCGAGCGGGGTGTGGAAGACAGAGACTGATTCAGGAACAGAAACTCTCGCCGCGGGTCGGAAGCCATGTGGGTAGATGTTGTGCTAAAATTCCATCATGACGGGAAACATGATTGATATCGTCCGAGAGATAGGCCATTCGCCCAGGAAGGAAAGGCAGAAATGACAATCTGGGGATCGCATGACCCTAACTCTAAGCGACAAGGGCCATGTCGAAAGTGGAATTCGCAGAATCCCACAGGTAAACTGGATGAGGAGAGCCAAAAGTTGGCGACGACCAAAGCGAGGTGCTGCCGGAAGCCGGGACAGACGCTGAGAATAGTCTGTACAGTAGGCTTTGATAATCAAGATGGCCGGGGCTTGAATTCCTATTTCTTGCCCTCCTATTGCCAGGTCCCCCCCGTGGTGACACCCGTAGTCGGACCATGGTAAGGAATGAGTCAGCGACGGGCTTCCTCCATGGCTCCAACAACGACGGCGACCGTCATGTTGTTTTGGTTGTGTAACTTCGCATCACGATTGACCTCTATCTCACCGCCCGTCGATTCGGCAGTCGTGAGACCTCCGAGTGAAAACTTCGTATGCTGTCTCATCAAGTATCATTCTGCAGCAGCGAACCAATCGAGGGACGCATGTCAGACCGTGGGGCCGAGGCTGGTTGAGCTGCGATAGGGCAGGAATTGGTGGTGCATGTGGAGTGTATGGCCAGCCCAGTATGCGAAGAGAAACGTAAGCATCCCGCTCGCTTCGCCTACACCCATCTTCCTTTCAAGCTTGGCAGCTGTTCTTGGTGAATCCTCAAGAAGATGACTAGGCTGCTGCAAGCGTGGGAAAAATGTTGACGAGGAAAAAAGGACAGCACTGTGTGGCTGGGATCCAGATCCCCCAAAATACTTGAAATAGCAAAGGCTCCGCTGCTTTCTCGAGGTTGATAGACAGCTGTTAAGTAAGGCATCCTGAACCCCTGCCATGCGAAGGCAGGCAAACGAGCTCTGGGAGGTACGTCTCGTGCCCTCAGTCGAAATTCTCTTATGCCAGTCCCACGGGCGCCAATTCCAAGCTTGTCGAATGCGCAGCATCATGATACACCGTCCACCCCAGCAAGCGTTGTGTGTCGATGACACTTACTCCCGTGCATACCTGCTCTGGCGGTGGCGGTGGCGGTGGGTGATTCGGAGGAAATCAGATGCAGGCTTGGTCATATCTCAGATACACCTAATCAACGACGCATTGGCCATTTACTCTTCAATCATGCGAGGACTCTGGTAAGGCCGACTCCTTGGGATCCTCTGCATGTGAAACCTTGCGTGGGAGAATGAACATACCCGAAACTGCGTTCCCTGCAATCGCAATGTTTTCTCAGCTGGCCTCGACCCCAGGTTGGTGCCTCGGGAATTCGAGGCCATCTCGGGGGGCCTGTAATGTGTCTCGACAATGACGCTCACGAAGTCTCTGACTGAGGCCGGCGATGCGTTATGCTGTTTCCGCGCGATCTCCGCCGATTTGCGGTTGGACATGCTTGACAACGAAGTGCATAGCGCGATTCGTGCTGGACCCGAATATGGTGGTCTATTTGTCTTGCAGACCACGTTCAAAATCTCCCTGGTTGTGCATTGCTTGTCGCAACCCCTGTCAAAGATGAATCAACTCAGCCATCTCACTAGCGCCTCCATCAGAAGTCTTCTGTCCACAGGCTTGGCGATATAATCATTCATGCCTGCTGCGAGGTAAGCTTCTTCATCTCCCTTCAACGCATTCGCAGTCATGGCGACGATGGGAACCACGTGACCGGCTTCTCGAATTCTCCTTGTGGCGGTCACGCCATCCATCACCGGCATAGAGATGTCCATCAGGATCAGGCTGTAGGCTAGAGGCTTTTGGGTCATCAGCTTGACGCCCTCCGCACCATCGGAGGCCACATCCACTTTCTCGAGGCCAAAGCTTCGCAAAAGACGAACCATGATTGTTTGATTTATGCCGTTGTCTTCGACGAGAAGAATGTGCTTGGTTTGCGCCAACTTCTTGAGATCCACTTCCAGCGTGCCCTTCGGAAGTGGTTTAGCTGGTGAGACTTCTAATTTGTTGACTCTGGAAGTGAAATAGAAGATGCTTCCCTGGTGCTCTGGATTCCGCATGTAACCTACCACCCCACCCATGAGTTCAGCCAAACTCTTGCAAATGGAAAGGCCGAGTCCAGTGCCCTTGTACCTTTTGGTCGAAGAGGTGTCTAGCTGGGTGAACGGGGTAAATAAGACATTCTCTGCCTCAGGAGTGACACCGATACCCGAGTCGATCACTTCGGTTTTTATGGCATACGAAGCTTCATCCTCGTGGGTGAGAGCAACCTTGACCCGTACATAGCCCCTGTCGGTGAATTTAATCGCGTTTGACACCAGGTTTTGCAAGATCTGACGATAGCGGAGAGGATCCCCCTGGACAAAATTCGGGAGGCGAGGATCCAGGTCGATTTCGAATCTCAAATTCTCGGTTGATCCGATGTTGAAACAGCGTCGGACTGCATTAACAATCTCCACAATATTCATGACCTCCTTGTTGAGCGAAAAGGTACCCGAACTGAGCTTGGAGTAGTCGAGAATGTCATTGATGACCTGCAACAGAATGGCCCCCGATTCATCGATGATGTTGGCAAGCTCTTTCTGTTCGTCTGTGAGGCCCGTGTCGACCAGTAACGACAAGGCGGACAACATCCCATGCATTGGGGTTCGGATTTCATGGCTCATATTGGCCAGGAAGTCGGACTTCATCTTGGATGCATCTTCGTATGCAGCTATCAGTCGCGCTTCTGCCGCCTTTCGTTCCGTCAAATCTCTGGTGATTTTGCTAAAGCCAGTCAAAACTCCGTCGCGGTAGACTGGAGAGATAATGACATTTGCCCAAAACCTGGACCCGTCCTTCTTGACACGCCAGCCTTCGTCTTCCACTTTGCCCTCTCGCAAAGCCACTTGCAGCTCCTTTTCCGGTTTCCGTGCCTTTCGGTCCTCTTCGCTGTAGAAGGCCGAGAAGTGTTTCCCCACGATTTCCTCCTGGGTGTACTGTTTGAGCAACATGGCGCCGGTGTTCCAGGTGGCTATACAGCCCTCGGCGTCAAGCATGAAGATGGCATAATCGTGAAGGGTGCTAACCAAGAGGCGATATGTCTCTGCCGATGATAATTGAGCGAGGTGTTGTTTTGTCCTGTCGACCTCTTCCGTAGCGTCGAGACCCTCTACAACTACGTAGAGGAGTTCGTCCTCGTCAAAAATCGGCGACACTCGGACCCGCCAATAACTGGAAGCCTTGAGCCCTGGTAAGGGTTCAGAGCGCTGCTCTTCGCGGCTCGCGATTGCACCCTGGATCAGTTGGGTGGTGGTGACGGCATCTGTTGGTAAGAGCAAGTCGCCGATCGTCTCCAGAAAGGGTTTGCCACGAACTTTGTCCAAGGAGATATGAGCCTGCTTTTGCCAGGAATTCGACAGCATGACTATTCGTAAATCTTTGTCCAGGACAACCGTCGGAGTCGGCGACATAGCGAAGATCCGATCCATGCCTGCAGGTTTTTGGCAACTACAACTCGAGGTTGGACTTGGAGGAGGACTGAGGTGATCCGACGTCAAAGAGTTTGTTAGCGGGGCGGCAAAACATGATTTGCTCGCCGCCCTGACGACACCATCAGGATGTTCCTCCGCGCCGCGTTTTCGAGAGACCATTTTCGCCTATCAGGGAGACTTCATGTCTAAGTTTGCGACCAAAGGACCGACCCAGAAGCCAGAGTGAACGTCCAAACTTTCGAACCGCAGAGATGGAGGCTGGTTACAAATAATGGCAAAATGATGAAACCTGATCCCTACGGTAGGGGAGAACCTGCTTGACACGGGATCGAATTTACCATGAATAATAACGACGTGCAGAGAAGGGCTATGCGGAATTCGGCGTAGGCACAATGGCCTTCATGTACTGACGAGATGCGACTTGTCGAGACTTGGAAGGAGCACCTCAGCAGCCCAAAGAAAAACGCGCCTGGGGTTCGGGTGGTTTCTGGTGCTCAAGGATGACTGAGCATGGTGCTTAGAGATGGGGTCTGGTCCGGAGGGAGGTTGTTGGGATCGAGGGCGACTCGAGGGCTCAGTGCTCGGTGCCACACGCGAGTAACCGCCCCCCAAGAGCAACCCCTTCGACCGACTCCAAGCGCAGTGACGGTCAAGTTGGAATCGTAACTGGGCCTGTTATCCTTGTGCTCGCATCCGACTTGAAGCGGATTTTGCGACGGCTTGCGCCAGGTGAGGGTTTCGCAAGACGGGGAGCGCCGGCAAGGCAGCCACTAGGCGGCCGTCAGGGACGCAGAGGGTCTTTGGCACCAAGATCTACGCTACAACTAGGAGCCTCCGACAGCGTGGTTGGGTTTGAAATCTTCCCTGTTAGGCTTTTCGGCTTTCTCGCTTGATTTACCTAAGTGTGCGGCAAATTCCCTGCAAGACCTGTCGTTTTTGTAGAAAAAAAATTGGGTTCCTTTTGCACCCGCCAAACAAGATCTCCACACTGTGCCCCTTGGATGTAGTGTCTGTGCGAGCACCGGATTTATTGAAACGCCTTGTGTATCCAATGGGGCGGCGCGTTGCAGGTGGCGTTGAAGGGTGCGAATACGAGTTGAAACAAGCTGGAAGGGGGACTAGGCTCGATGCACAAGCACTGACCGTTTACCAAGGCGCCGCGAGCCCCTTTGCAGGGTAAGCGGAGTCTGCGGCCGGAGAAAAGGTCCGAAGGAAAGTTAGGTGAATTTAGTGGTAGTAGGGATCTCTGTAGGTACTCGGGACGAGGTATGGACTGCAGGTGGCATTGGCCTCAATCGTCGATAACCGAGTGAGGCGGGAGTATAATACGGGTGATGCAGGAGGTCAGATTTTGGTGCTGAGAATTCATTCCTCTGTGCCCGAGGCCAGAAGAAAAAGGACAATGAGCGAAGGGGTTTGTAGCACGGCAGCATCACACAGCAGCATGATTTCCTCGTATTGGTCGAGGGAGGATCACACGGCCGTGAGGAAGGAAAGCGTGAATGGTGAATGGCGGATGATTGTGACGGAGGTGACGGAGAAGAGTCGGAGCCTCGGGGGGCGAATCGCGGGCGCTGAGGTGGCCCCTTCGAGTAGGCACGGTGCCCCCCTTTCCCACCCCCAAATATGTAAGAAGTATGTCATTATTTCCTGGAGCATTACCAGTACTAGATAGGCTTGATAGGCTGTTAGGGTAGGTGACCCTCAAGTGCCAGATTGAGGGGGTTATAGAGACGTGTGCCCTTGCGCCATCTGCATATGCAACATGCCATAATCAGCTTTTCCTCATGCATCGATTCCTGGAGGAGATGATTGATTATGATCATCATAATTATTGTTAAATGCTCATTAGATCCTTTCAACGGTGTGTTTGATGACGCTGCCAATTTGGGTGTTTGTGTTGTGCCAAAACTAGGCTGTAACCAGAGAGGGTAGCATACTCGTACGACGTAGTCCTTTTCCCTCCGGTCCAGGAGAGACGACACTCGCTATGGAAATGCCAGCATGCCAGATACAAGGCGAGAGCAAAACTGGTACAGAAAGATTCTCGAGTCCGTCATCTGTTTGTTCTATTTTAGGTACGAGCCATAAGTACTCAGTGCTAGGACCTGCATATCTTTACTCCGTATACTCCGTAGGTAGGTATGTACCATGCCAGTTGATGCTCAAACAGATCAGAGCTCTGCTCAGAGAGCTGATCAGTGCACCTCCCTGGCCATAAATACGATGTCATAAGGACTTGGTCCATGTGCACATGGCCGCTGCACTTTTATGCGAATTCTAACGCCGTCGACGCCTCGCTCTGTACGCCCTCATTTGAGGGAGTGGTTTGACCATCTCTTCAACGTATTTCCCTGCTCCACCTGCCTTCTCCCGGATTCAGAGGATGAAATATTTTCTGGTTCTCCGTTCTGCCATACAGTTGTCCGGGGCACGCGAGAAATGACGACAAAATCATATCTCGTTGGGTCGATTGTGAAGCGTTGAGGATTTGTAGATGGCAATTACGTTGCCTCTTTGTGCTTTGAAGATGACCAGCTTCGCTCTGCCATTCAGACTGGTCTTTGCTTTCTTCTCTGATAGCTGCGCCTTGACCGTTGGCAATTCAAAGACTCAAGCGGTCTAAGCTGCGAACTCTTCTTCCTGTTCCACCTGTTACCAAGCCAAGTTTATAAAAGGTCTCTTCGCCCGCTGCATTCCGGCCGCCGATATACCACTTTTCCGGACCAACGGCATCAATGAAGCCCCCCGACGCATTGGAGCTGTCGCTGCCACGTCTTTGTCGCCCTCTTGTCATCGGTGTGGACGTGCCGGGAGGTGACATTGATAGATTGGTGGTTGTATGCGTTCCATGAGGACCGGGCGAACTCGTCCCTGGCGACTTGGACATAGGTGGTGCGTATCGATGTGAACTTGGGTTAGATGAGAAAGGGAGAGGTGTTGTTGAGTTGGGTTTGGACTGCACTTGCTGTGATGAGGGGGTTGAGGCTTCTCCCGGACCTTTTGTGGCTATTGTTCTTGTACTTGACGAGGTGACTGTTGCTGTGGTCGTAGAAACATGTGCGGCTGCCACAAGCGAACCGGGCGACACGGCATCGTAGGTTGAGCTGGATTTTGCCTGGAACGCCGGGCTCGTACGGGCTCGAAAGGCCGAAAAGAAATTGGCGAAGAACGGTCGGTTGGTAGGCATGGTGTCTACAGACTTTGCTCTCGAGCTGGCGATGTCGGATGGTAGATCAGAAATGTCGTTGACGGTTTGTCGACGCACCCAGGGTCAAGACCTTAAAAAGAGTGACCCGATGCTCAGTAACCGATTAGGAATTGGTGAACGTAGGCTGCGATAGGCCTGGACGTGCCTGTCCCTGTACACTGTAGACGCCCTTCACCCGCACTCTTCCGTGAGGTCCCTCCGCACTCTTAACCCTCTTTTGTTTGAGCTCTCCGCAAGAAGACCATGTGTATCTCTTATTGATCAGACTAGCGTACCCTGACCGTCCTGGGTTGGGTTCGAAATCGTGGAGCGACAACTCAACAGCGGGCGGCGCAGCCGGATATTATTATGGTAGGGCCAAGTTCGGTAGGAATTTCCGAGATGCAGCAGGGCTGAGCCAGACAAGAAGCGGAGATCCTGGGTTTCGGTGAAGAGATGAAACTGGGCAGGCGATCGAGGGTGAAACTGAGGAGGCGCAAAGTACGGGAACTTGGAGTATGTCAGAGAAGATAGAACACTTTCTTGAAGATGTGAATCACGGCCGAAGGAGGAGTAGGTTTCAAGAAGCAATATCGTCACCTGCAGACAGTGGGAATGCTCGGCCTGCGATCCATCATCCCTCATCGGGCGATGATGGAGGCGAGGAACAAACCGGGAGTTTGGAAGCGAAGTAACAACAAGCGGACTGAGTTGCAATTAGATCCAGTGTCATTGGTGAAGCCCTGTGGCTCTCCACCTGTTCATCCCTCGGCTTTACTTTCAACCCACATTTCTGCCTCTCTATCCACGCACCTCTCTGCCGTTTCAGTCAACAACCAGAGCGATCAGTATCACGAGCGAGAAACGATCCCCCTGCATTTTCTGAAGCAAAGGAATTTTGTCACTAGATAAAAATCAACTGCGTTTGTAGGCGAGGCTTGGCCATGACACATTGCTGTCTTTCATGTGCCCCCAATATCAGGCCAGGCCACAAATAGAATCATGCTATGCTAATCCCATGCTAACCACATATTCCCCCAGGAATGAGACTGAGGATTCATCCTCTGAGGTGTAAGTGTCGGTACACATACACCACAACACGTCCTAGGCAGCGACAATGCGCAATTCAAGCCAAGGTACTCTCATTCAATCTCATCTGGCGTCGTCAGTGTCATCTACACATCCGCTTTCATGGACATCTTTCCCAGCCTACTTTGCCGCACGCCATAAGCAAGGGCCAAAGTACAAATATTCACAACATCCGTTCATCAGCTGATTCGAGCGCGTGCTTTTCAGTATCTGAGCCCCGGAGCGGTTCAGGGCAATGACAGCGAGGGATGACAAGTAAATTTGCCATCTCGTGGACTCTCAGCGGCGTACCGTCGTCTAGTCGTCGTCCTCATGGTCAAACTCGAGTATCTGACTCAGGGTTAGCCCAGTATGAGATAGGGTATCGATGTGGAGGATCACCATATTATTCCAATTTCCACCATGAGATGTCACTGTACTTGGTCCCATGTTTTCAAATCCAAGTCCTTTGTAGAATGGAACGAGATGATCGTGGGCAAGTAGAGCTATCCGGTCTGCGATCTTGGCATCTTTCATACGTTGGATGTATGATTTCATCAAGATCGAACCCAGACCCATTCTCTGAAACTCGGGTGCCACTGCCACAGAATGAACACAGATAGTTCCACCCATATCTTGATGGCCAACGGGCTCCTTATCGGTGTTGGTTGGTAGCGATGATCTCCTGGTCCTCCAGTTTGAGGGCACGCCCATCGAAGCCTCAGTAACACAGGGTGCCGGAGTTCTGGTCGAAACTACATGGGCTATTAAGCGTCGCAGAGGCGGTGTTGACGAGTCCTTCAACTCTGCTTTGGTTGGCTGGGTGAACAGCCCTAAACTCAACTCGGGACACCTGGTCAGACGGTATTGAAACTGGGTACAGGCCATTGTCAGCGGAATGACCAAGTATCGGCATAAAAAAGTACTTCAGGTAGTATGGCTCGCATGAGGACGAGGCTTGTTTTAGCCATACCTTTTCTCGAGTTGCCCTTTCCTCTGGTGGAAAAGCCGCCTCCTCAAGTGAGGTGCACTGGTCCACACTTGATATAGACAAAGCCTGGTTTTCAGGATGAAGACGATCCCATTTGTGTGAAGAGCCCCGTCGACGTGCCCCCAACCGCCCAGTCAGCATGTTCAATAAAGGGTGGTTGGCCATGAAATCACGGTCGTCCTCCTCAGACTCGTCTTCTTCCTCCGGATTCTCCTCAGCCTTGTCGGAATGACTAATCCGCTGTAACTCTAAAGGGTCAGACGATGGTTTCGAGGGTGGAGCGACAGCATCCGAGTCACTGTCTTGCATTTCCACGTCCTCGGGATGGATGTCGATGAAGCCATCTTCGTTTTGTGAGTGCTGACCGCTTCTGGAGTCGACCTTGGCGGACCTTGGCTTTATTGATTTCTCTAATTGGCTCGATGGATCCTGGTTTGGCGCCATTTTTACTGGTTCAGAGCAGTTATCAACCGGATAAACAGGCGACTTCTACTGTGAGATGCCGTTCGAGGGAGGATTGGACAGCAACTGAATTCGCGCCGGTTGGCTGGCAGATGACTTGGCTGTTTGATTGGGAAGCTCCAAGAACGCGCCGTCATAAGACTGCAGGCGAAACAAAAATGTAGAGAGAGTGAGAAAAAGCTCCAAGAAATGGTGTGAGGTGAAAATTCAAATTCCAACTGACCTTACACGGACTTGTCAAGGGGGCAGATGAAGAATGGTACAATCGTTATGTCAAGATTGCCAGTGCAACTGAAGAGGGATAACCTCTAGAGATTGATTCAGACAACTCGATTAATGGAGAAGCTGAAGTGTCAAAAAGTAGTGCGACTGGCTCAGTAGTACAAGTAGTTAGAAGTGAGATGAAGAAATTGCCATGGCACATGGCACGCGACTCTCCCTAAGGCAGTCAAGGCAGGTGGGCAATGAGGCACCGTGGGCGCCTTCCGAGGGGCTGACGGGCGCGAGTGGCTCTCTTGCTCCTCCCACTCTAGCAGGAATACAGGCGATGCAGGCACACAGTGGGGGTTACAACGGGGGCACAGGGGTGTCTAGACCCCTACAAGCCTTCTGTATCTATGTACGAGGTACCTAGGTAGGTAAGTTTTACCTGTGAGCAAGTAATAATAAATTCTCCACACCCGATCTGCAAGCTACAGCTAGGACCCAAGTACCCCAGAACATATTAAAAATATAAGAGGATTCTCATTCTATCTATTGGCATCAACAAGGCACGGACCATCCGACTCCTAGGTGCCTAGATACCGTATGCACGACGTACCTGAATTAGATTTCGCTCTGGTAGGGTCTGGACTGTGCTTGATACGTACCTAGCTACATACCCTCTACCCCGCCATGCCGCCCAAGGGTTTGCTTACAACTAAATACAAGGTAATTATCGAGTATGCTTGAATGCAGTGGCTCTTCCACTTGGAGTCTTGTCTGGATACAGCAAGTGAAGCGGCCTGGCCACCCCGGGTGCGTCATCGCAAATATGCCTAAGCGGTTCATTATTCTGCATCTCATCCACAGGGCAATATTTTGTTCTTTACAACGTCTTCACCTTTTCTGTGCCACAGGGTAATTCTTTCTCTTATCTTTGCGTTGGATTCAGCTCGTCCCTGTCTTGTTCCAAGAGACGTTTGAGAGCCCACCCCAGTCTCACATCACACCTGATACACCTTGTCTTAAGATTCAACCACCATCATGTAGGTGCAAGCCATCCGGTGATATTGTCACCGCTGTTCTGGACTGACTTTCCGCAGGCGCACATCCATAACCATTGTATCCTCTGACAGAGAGCTACCAGTAGATCTCATCACTCTCGATGTGGGCCCCGATATGACCCTGAATGACATCAAAGCCTTCGTCGAAGCTGAGATTGGGGTTCCTCCATCTGCCCAAATATTCTTAAGAGATGGGATGGCAGTCACAAACACTTCCATGACGCTTGCACAGTTTAACGTCCAGGAAGGTGGTATAATACCGATGGCAATCCAGGCCAATCCTCCAAGACGACGAACCGCTCAAGGTACATCCAGTGGCCAACCCTCAACGGAGAGGGCTAGAAACTTCAACCACTCTGAGCCATTGCGATCCCGGATATTAGGGGACCCTGCCATCATGGCCGATTTTCGGAGACAAGATCCCGAACTTGCAGCTGCCGCTCAGGATCAAGAGAGATTCCACGATCTACTACAAGAGAGGCTGAGGCAAAACGAGCAGATGCAGAGAGAGAAAGAAGAGCAGATTGCGCTTCTAGAGGCGGATCCTTTCAATGTTGATGCACAACAGAAAATTGAAGAAATGATACGGCAAGAACGTGTCGCAGAAAACCTACAGAAGGCAATGGAAGAGTTTCCGGAAGGTAAGTCAGAGATCTACTCCCCGGCCGACCTAGCCTGACGCTCGTCTTTTATAGCATTCGGCAAGGTCACCATGCTCTATATCGATGTCATCGTCAACGGCCATCCCATCAAAGCTTTCGTAGACTCAGGAGCACAAACGACCATCATGTCCCCGTCAGCTGCCGAACGGTGTGGCATCCTCCGGCTGGTCGACAAACGATTTGGGGGTATTGCAAAAGGTGTAGGTACCGCCCAAATATTGGGTCGAGTTCATTCGGCCGAAATCGAAATTGGACAGTACAACCTCGCCAGCAGCTTCACAGTCATGGAAGGCAAAGATGTAGACCTGCTACTAGGGCTTGACATGCTCAAGCGGCATCAGATGTGCATCGATCTGAAGAAAAAACTGTCTCCGCATTGAAAAACG